>NC_142038.1:28343962-28495629 GCF_982192425.1 Myodes glareolus
CAGGGAGAAGAGTATCATTTATCAGCCTCCTTCAAACCTCAGCAATCTCCTTGCTATTCTGAAAAGTGACAGTCTGTTTACACCAATTGATTGGTCGAATGCTCGGAATGCTTAAATGGGATTGATTGGGGAGTGCACAATTGTTTGGAACATTTTCAGATCTGATTTGAAGAGGTTTCAAATGGATTAGAAACTCTTAGGTTGAACAAATGGGTATCTAAGGGGAGAAACAAATTATAAGTTAGACGTCTCTGAAGAAAATTCACAGAAGTGTTCTTTAAGCATATTCTAGAAAGTCTCATGTAATGTTGGATGGTTTCTGTTTTTAATGAACAGTTTTTCCAGGCACAGACAGAAATCAAAGCTGAAACCTATCTTTCTCTATTTGCTGCCATAGATGGGTCCTCCACTCAGAAAAGGTGCCCTTGGTTCCTTCTTTCACAACAACGCCTTGAAATTCTGTACAGCCTTTATAATGTTTGTTTTCTCCGTCTTATCTTCCTACCTGTGACTTGAATGTGGAACAAGGTGAAGTTTCCTCTCACTGGGTACCACTTCTCTTATTTTAAAGGAGAAACATCATTATCAGTGAAGATAGTGGTTGATCTGGGAGCCAGGAATGGTGGAATGTTCCCAGAAAGGACATAGAAGCCAAAGTTGCCATTTATCATTTGTCCTGAAAAAAATCTGTGGTTCATGTTTGTGTGCTTCCTTTTTGCTTTGTGCCCTAGATTTGCCCAGGTATCTATGTGATAATGTTTGGGGAGCTTGGATTTGTAGAAGGAATTTTTGAGAAACATCAACTAACACCAAGCAATTAGGGCAATGTCTGCTTCTGCTCTCAGCACTCCCTGGAGAGCTCAAGGCCAGGCTGGGATGCACGAGGTGATATTCCCACAAACAAAACAAAACATGAAACAAGGAATTCCAAGCATCTAAATAATAAAAATAAGATCCCCAATTAGAGTTCCAAAGGACCTTCATGGGAGCCTGGCTAGGGAGCCGGAATTGTGGTTTATGTGTTTTTCCTAAACTTTTGAATAAAAACCATTACACACTCAAAATTAACCAGACCCAAAGTCTACACATCTCAATTAATGTCTATACAGTTAGTGACTCCATTTAAGACACCCAAATTTCTCATTCATTTGAGGGATTAAGAAAGTGGTGGTGATTACTATTATTTTAATAAAGGGTTAACAAAACACTTTTAGGTAGACAATGACTATAATAACAACTAAGTATTTTGACATGTGTCAAAGCGAGATCAAGTATTTTGAAACTGTGAATCTAGAGAAAATTTAAAAATCAAAATCTAGAGTTTTTAAGAAATCTGAAGGGAAGATGGCCCATGAAAAATGGAACTGGCCAAGTCATGGCTCATCCACCCTGGGGAGATGTTTACTTTTGCCAACCTCCCTGTAGTGCTGAGTCGAGGGCAAACCAAGTTTCCCAAGCTTCATTTATCCTTTTATAGCTCCTTAATAAAGCGGTTCACTTGTCTGTCAGCACTTTTCCTCTGGAAAGCCTAAGTCGACATCCATCACACCTGCCTAGGTGTACAGAATGACGAATGCAGTCAGTGTCTCCAGTTCTAACCACTGTGGATTCTTACAAGCCCTGTTCATTTACTTCACCTAGGTGATGTATTTTCCCTTCTCCCTGGGACCAGCTTTCAGAGTGCCTAGGCGGCTGTGAAGGATGCAGGAGTGCTTCTACCACTACTCTCTGAATTTTGGCTTCTTTTCACTACAGTGTATTTTGTGTCTTGGTTTCATTCGTAAACAATGTGAGTGTCAGTGCTAAGGGAACAGACACATGAATTTAGAAGAGCGGAGACACTCGGTGCAAATAGCCTAGGCTTTGAATCCTCGGTCTTATTAATTGCCAATTGTTGTTCTTGAGAAACTAATTATAATTCAATTTCCTTATCTTTTCCATAGTAGTAATGTAATGATTCCTAATTTCCAGACTCACTGTGAAGATTAGCTCATATATTAGATTCCTATTAAATACCTAGTTTAAAACTCAGCATGAGGTGACAATATTACATTTGTACACACTTTTGTCTATTTTTTGTAAACCTGGAATCATAAAAATATTTTATCCAGCAAAGTTTTACATGTTGAGTGTAATATTAAATTTTCACAAACATAATTTTGTTCCTTAAAATTTACCTTCATTTGACAAATACTTGAGAGAAACTTATTTGAGAAGAGGGAGAGATACATTTTGGTCCATGACTGCAGAAATTTCTTTCCATAGCTCTGTTGTTTTAGGCTTAGGTAAGGCTGAGCATCATATCAGTGCGAGTGTGTAGGTAGAGGAGGCTTCCATCCCATGGAAGCCAGGATGGAGGTAGTGATAGATAGGGAGAGAGAGAGAGAGAGAGAGAGAGAGAGAGGAAGAGAGAGAGAGAGAGAGAGAGAGAGAGAGAGAGAGGATAGATAGAAAGTTCAAAGATGTGCTTCTAGTGAGCTACATCCTTCTAGGTCCTTCTTTCTACAACTCCTGATAATGTTTGAAATGGTGGTTTGTCAATGGATTAACTCAAACCACAGTAGAAAGTTAGTTGACTTCTTATGTTCTGTGACTTGTCTTAGCTTATTAATTTGATTTCTTGTAAAAAAAAACACTTATTAAGTTTAGAAGCTTAATTTGGACTCACATGTACTCCATGTCTTCTCATTAAATCCCTTTTATACTAAGTCTGATTTAGTCTAAAAGTCCTGTGACTTTTAGTTTCTAAGCCACCACTGTAGATTTGAAGAATATCAAATATTCATAAACCTAAATAGATTGTTAATTCACACAAATAAGTCTGGAAATTATAATCTATTTTTATTTTTTGAGATCCATGTTTCATTTGTCTGTATGTGTGTATGCCACATGTGTGGGGGTAACTCAGGGAGTCCAACAGAGATTTTACTGATGGTCTGTCTGAGTTGGTACTGCGACTCTTATCCCAAGAATTAAAAACAAAGGCTACACTCTACAAGATGGAACTCATGCCTGATACTGCTCAGGTGGCCAAGAATATGAGACTACATAGGCCATGAGTCTAGGGGGAAACCCAATACTATTGTTCTGCTAAGAAACAACAGAACAATGCTGTGACTTCTAGTGATGCTTTACTGTACCCATACATCAGTGTCTCAGCCATTGTCAGAGACAGGAGACTACAGCTGGACAATGTGTGGAATGAGTGATTTTGGAACACCCAGCCCTAAATGGGATGTCTTTATCAAACTCCTCCCCTCAGAGCTCAAGGAGGATGTGAAAGAGGAGAATGAATGCCTGGAAAAGCCAGAAGAGATCAGATGACCCCAAGGCAAGAGTGTCTTTCAGATGAGATGTGACATGCACAGGCCCAGAGGGAATCTCCGCACTAAGAGGAGGCCATGGACATGAACTTCTATCCCGAACCGAGAAGCTGTCTCCAATTAACAAAGGCTGGCAAAGGAGAAATCAGTTTCCCCAATAGTGTCTCACTGGGTGTCTTACCCACACTCAAGGGTAGGCCCCGTGTCAGCAAAAGATGGGCAACAACAACAACAGAAAAGTTCAGTGGTCTTTGGAGCAACATTTTGTCTAAGTTTGCTTTGTTTGGGCATTTGCTGTTGTTGTTGCTGTCTTATTGGTCTTTTGTGTATGTATTATGGTTTCTGATTTTGTGTTTTTACGAATTTTGCATGTATTTTTCTTATGCTTTCCTTTTTGTTTTGAATTAAGCTTTTTTTTTTTGATGTTGTTTGTGTCTTTGGCTGTCTGTTTTCTAAAGAGAGAGAAAGAGGGCCTTGTACAGTTGGGTGACTGGGGAGATGGGAAGATCTGAGAAAATTGGAAGAGGGGGAAGGCAGGAGAGAGAAAACTGATCAGAATATATTATAAGAAAAAAACTTTCTTAAAAAAACCTCCCAAACACCAAAAATGAAAACAATTTCTAACAGAGATTTGCAAAAGAAGCAAGATAACTTTACTCAGAGGAAAGTGGCAGTGTGGGTTACAGGGTGATAGACAGTCACAGTTGATAGCAGGGCGCGAGGGACTGGCTCAGCAGTTAAGAGCATTGGCTGCTCTTTCAGAGAACCTGGGTTTGGTTACCAGCACCCATATAGCAACTTAAAATCATCTGTAATTACAGTTTCATTTCGAGGAATCTGATGCCCTCTTTAGGGTGCTTCAGACACTGAACACCCAAGGTGCATAGACATACATGCAACCAAAACACTTATATATATATATATATATATATATATATATATATATATATATTTCATAAAGGACCTCAAGGACTTTGTTCTGGGCTTCTCTATAAGGTTCAAGAGAAGGAAGAGATGGTTATAAAGGGGTGTGGTTATTAAGGGTGGTTCTCTACTTTGATTGGTCTATTGGGTCAAACTGTGCATGTCCCTGAGCACAATTCATCTGAGTTTAATAATATGCACATCCAATTGTGCATAAGGATGAAATGGTATATAGCAGAGTCTCCCTAAAAGGTTACTAGAGGATATGATTTTGCCATATTACACATGCATCCCAACCCAGTTTAGGCCAGATAACTCCTTCTCTTCTTTCTTGAGTATTTTAGGACTATGCTTGACTAGAAACTGTCTAAATTTGATTGTGAGCAGGGGAAAGAAGATTATACTAGTGTTTAAAGATGAGAGTATGTATAACCCAAAGCAGGTTGGGGGTCAAGAGGTTCTGAGATTGCTAGGTGAGTTGTTTGAAGAGGGATGTTATGCACCTGGTGGATTTATGTGAAAGAAGGAGGTTGCTAAGTGCATTATTGCTTAAGGAAAGACTGTACATAATCCCAAACCAAATGGGAGTCCTAGGCTAACTATGTCCTATGCTTTGCCTGCCTTAGGGAGTGTGGGATCCTCTGGAGATAGAGTTATAGGAGGTTCTGAGTCAATTGTCATAGATGCCAGGAGCTGAACTTGAGTCCTCTTCCAGAGCGGTAAGCACCTTAACCACTGAGACATTGCTTCAGTTCCTAGATTTTTTTTTTGAGATAGGGCTTTATATTATATCACTAAGACTGGCCTTGAATTTGTTCTTCTGCTTAAATCTCCAGAGTCCTAGAGTTTTCGGTATGTGCTTCATACCTGGCATCATTAATGACTAGTAAAAATTGATCAATAGCTTTCTTTTAAAGTATGCTAAACCAGTTGCTAATTTGTTACTTTATTAAAGTATTATTACTTTAAAATAACTTATGTGTTTCAAAGCATTTCTTTGTTATGTAGAACATTTGAACCTATTCAGTGTATGAAAATAATAGCATGAATCATAGGCATGCCTCTGTATCAAACAGCCCAGCTATTTGCTTCTCACAATGGGGAATCTTTCTGGACCCCAGGCCCTCCTCTTCCTGCATTCTTCTTACTGGTACTATAATTTCTAGAGGTCCTATTAATAGTGTATATGTTAAATATTCCATATTGTATTAAACTGTATTTAACAACAGCTAATGTAGTTTGAAGGGTGTGCTTATGTCTTATTTTTATAAATACGTTTTATTTTTATTTTTATAAATACTTTTTAGACAATGAAGGCTTATAAAAATTACTTAAAGCATTTTAAACATATCTTCATATCTTATTAGATAGTGATTTAAAATGATTATTGAGTTAAATAAATCTGTCAGTATTAACATATGCTATTAAGATATTTGATGAAATCTAAACTTTTAAAATAAAATCTCTTCGTCTAGGAAATGAGAGCTCTTTTCCCATACACAGTGTAATCTGAGGAGAGTGGCTAGAACTTGTCTAACTCCTGAGGCTTAGTAATGCTTAACATGTGTTCTGGTAGCTATTTTCTCCTAAATATCTGGGTCACTCAACTGGGAATGGTATGTGGGCATGTTCCTTGGGTATTTCTTTAGACTCTTGTCTCTGTTCCTTTTTATTGTCACTATTTATCCTTAGTAAATTTGGGATTTTATCTTCGCTTTAGACTTGAATTAAATTAAGTACACCATTCTCACTGAGACAGAGTGACCCAAGTATTCCTACGGGCATTTGGCTGAGTTAAGCACTGTTGCTTGGAGAGAGGGAGGGAAACTGTGGTCAGGATGTAATGTATGAGAGAAGAATAAATTTAAAAAGAAAGAAAGAGAGAATGAGAGAAAGAAATACAGACCAAATAGAAGTGTGGCTGGCCAGATATAGGAAGGTAAATAATTCAAGCAATAGAACCATATTCCAAGAATTACCAACTACTAAATGGTAAGCATCTTAATAGATGTAACATTTAATACCCAATCTTGATTGTCAGCCTTACAAGTTTACAAACAACATAGAAATACATGTCTGGGTACATGTATCAAGGGAGTTTTCAGAAAACTTTAAACGGGAAAAGGAAGACCCACCCTGAATGTGGCTGCACCATCTTTGGACTGGAGGCCAACCTGGAGAAAAAGGAGAAAGTGAACTAATACTTGTATGCATTTCTCTTTGTTTCCTGACTGTGGAGGCAATGTGGCCAGCTACCTCTCACTTCTGCTGCCATGTCTTCCCCATCATGTTGGATGGTGCTATTGAATCACTATAAGGCAAAATAAATCACTTTTTTTCCTTCAAAAACAGAAAAAGCAAAAAAAAAAAACAAACAAACCAAAAACCAAGAAACAAAGAGCAGCAGCAACAGCAACAAAACAAAACCAACAAAAAACCAACAAACAAACAAGCATAAAACTCAAAGCAAACAAGCACGAAAAGAAAAAGAATGTCAATGACCATGAAGTTTTGTAGGTAGGGAGGTAAAAAAAGATCTGGGAAAGTTATGGGAGGGGGAAAATGTGATCAAAATATGTCACATGTAAAACAAAACAAAAAAACAAACAAACAAAATGTCAATTATTGACTTTTTGCTTTTAGTTTTTTTGTTTTTTAAGGCAAGGTTTCTCTGTGTAATAGTTCTGACTGTCCTGGAACTCTCTTTAGAGACCAGGATGGTCTTGAACTCACAGAGAACTGCCTGCCTCTGGAGTGCTGGGATTAAAGGTGTACGCCACCACACCTGGCCAATAGAGGCTTTTATTATAAATTTAGTATTTGTTTTTTGTTTGGATGTGCTTAGTTGGAGACCTTCAGACTTGACTCTTCAAAGTTCTCAGACTCATTTCTTGTGATCTGGGGTATTTTTCTTGGACTGAGTACTGTCAACTGAACATTCACTCTTTTTGTAAAAAAAAATAACTATCTTTGTAAGAGTATCTGGCTGCTTTGAATACTCCATGGATAGATTGAGAAAACCATATTCCAGCTATAAGGAACACAAAAGCTGTGCCTAGACATCTGCTCCAGAAAACCCTGCTCCAGTTGACTCGTTTTGACAACTTGTGCCAACTTCAGTCATCACAGTAGTGGACAAACTCTAGATTCCCCTACTCATCCTTCAGTTATTCTCAGGCTAGTGTGAGGAGCTTCTTCATCTAACTCAACAGAAAGCTTGTGGTCGGAACAGGTGAGGCAAGTGATTGGTCCTGAATTGAGCCTTGTGATCTGGTCTCATGTAAAGCTTCTGATTGATTGAATTAGAGCCATGCAAAATATAATTCCAAACTTATTGTCAGATCCATGTCGCACTTTTCTCCTGATTGTATAACCAGGCTGTTGTCTTTGCTTTTCTAGCTGGCCCTCTCTGTGCTATTGCAATACTAGGTTCCAATAACATACACTCTTCCAGATGGTCTTTTATTCTTGTGATCCTTATCATAGGTAGAGAACACTGAGGTGATGCTAAGAAGCAAAAGCAGCAAGGCATGTGATGGGTGGAATACAGTGACCAGAGGAAGAAATCATGATGTAGAGAAGATCGAAGAACAGTGGAAATGTAGAAGAGGTAAGAGGAGATGAAGAGCTAAGGTTTGGAAAGGTGTGTGTGTGTGTGTGTGTGTGTGTGTGTGTGTGTGTGTGTGTGTGTGTGGTTTGTATGTTGGCTATAAAGTATCAAAGGTGAGATCCTATGGGTCTCAATCAATGAAGGAATTCCTGAAAGATGTCAAACTCTTAGTAGAACCTAAAGACACCAAAGGATCACGATTTATAAAAGCGTTTATTATAAAGATCCATGAGCACTAGAGTTTGGGACCGAAACTTTGGACATTATTGGCCATTGACCACATTAACTGCTTCTACATGCCATAGATCACTGGCTTCTAGATGTATATAGAACTGTTGACGGTCAAAGACCGGAGCAGTAAGCTTCTAACCTGGGTACGTGAATCATAAATCTCTGCCATCTAGATCTTTGAGTCATAAGCCTCTAGTATTTTTGTGTGTCAAAATCTACACTCCTCTGAGTTTGCTGGTCTAGCCAATGCTCCTTTTGACATCCAAGGGTTCAGGACCACTGAAATGAAGAGACTACCCCTTTGTGTAATCATTATTTTGTCTACACAGAACAAAGAACCCAGGCTAGATTATTGGTATATCACTACAGAGATAATAGAAGCAGAAGTCAGTGCTTAAACTAATTTTTCTTTGGGGGTGGGAGGATAAAGAGAAGGAGAAAAGAAGTACACACATGCTTACGACATGACATGCACATACATACACAAACACACTCATGCATACCTTTCTTCATTAATACTTCCTGGAACCTCATTATCCCAAATTACCCTACTATGCATTAAGTTAAATAGATCTTACACCTCTGTTGAACCATATTTAGCTATTTAATATGAATTATTTGAGAGCAGATATATAGTTCTTAAATCATTAATAACAAAAATTTGAATTTCAGATCTAATGATATAAAACTCACTGTTGCCTAATTAGTGTATAACTTGAAGCATGTAAGAAATAAAATAATTTAAATTTCTTTTTTATCATTTTTAAATATAACTTATCTTCTTTAGATACAATCTTATTAGGCATGTGAAGAAAAAGAATTGAGCTTTCATTGCTTACACTAGACTCCAGCAGGCAATTTTCCAAAATTTATGCATCCTTCCCATGGATCCACTCAATTTAATTGGGTGACAAAGAATAATTAAGCAAAATTGTAGCACAAAGGTAGAAGTTAAACAAAATTACACTTTATAATTTTCTAGAATAATGCCTTCTAAGATGGGTATGGTGGTATTTTCTGTAATTCCGGTACTTGGGAGATAGAGGCAGGGAATTTGCAAATTCCAGGCTAGTCTAAAAAATTCAAGGAGTCATTATCTTAACAGATAAGCAAAAGAATAGTGTCTTCTCCTGGTCACCTTCACCCCACATAGACTTTTGTTAATCTTTACAGAAAAGCCTACTTCATACTTTTCTACTTTCATGTCACCAGAATGTATAAGTGACTTTGTTGTCTCCCCTGCGTTGATACTTCATCTGTCCTTTACCCCTTTATGATATTTTCTTTCGCATGTCCCCTAGGTGGGATGTTGTAGGATACTATTTTAACTATGTAAAGGTGTGTTACATTTGTTCCTGCTGCACTAGTTTAACTATAAAAAGATGTGTTGCTTTCTCACCTTGCCTGCCTAAAGCACCCGATTGGTCTAATAAAAGTTGAGTGGCCAGTAGCTATGCAGGAGAGGGATAGACAAGGCAAGCAGGCAGAGGGAATAAATAGGGGGAGAAATCTAGGCTCTAGAAGGAAGAAAAGAAGAATAAAGAAAATGAAGAGAAAGAGAAGGACACCCTGGCGCCGGCCAGGCAGCTGCCAGTCAACCAGACATGAGATGCAGTCAAAGTAAGATATAGAGGAAGAAAGGTAAAATGCCCTGAGTCAAAAAGTAGACCTAAGTAAAGAAAACCTGGTACACTGGGACATGTCTGAGGGGCTGAGGTGTTAATGCTCCTATGAGCATGACTCAGTCAATCAGGAATGGGCATGGGAGAATTAACTGCTGACTTCCTCATTATGGAATGTGACTCTGAGGAGGGATCTATTCCCTGAAAGAGTCCCAGGGATCCTGTGCCTCAGTTAAAGACATTGGTCATCTGCATATTATGTTACTCTGTGTTAATCTTCTGTCTTCCTTATTGCTTTCTGACTGGCCTTGCTGGGACACTTCCCTGATTAATAAACCTTGTTTTTAGTTTCTATGGCAACTTAACTTAAGCCACTAGTTTTTCTTTTCTTTTCTTTTCCTTTCCTTTCTTTTCTTTTCTTTTCTTTTCTTTTCCTTTCTCTTCTTTACCTATATTGATACTTTGTAGATTTCACATCATGCATTCTATTCCCATTCATTTTCCTATCCCCTCACATCTGCCCTCTGCCCTTGCAACCTCCCCTGACTAAATCAAAAGCAAATTTAAAAGAAAACCCCAAAAACAAACAAAGAAGAAGGAGGAGGAGGAGGAGGAGGAAAACGAAGAGGAGGAGGAGGAGGGGGAGAAAGAAGAAGTAGTAGTAGTAGTAGTAGTAGTAGTAGTAGTAGTAGTAGTAGAAGAAGAAGAAGAAGAAGAAGAAGAAGAAGAAGAAGAAGAAGAAGAAGAAGAAGAAGAAGAAGAAGAAGAAGAAGAAGAAGCACCATCTTGCCATCTTGCCTTGGAAACTGTCGTGTGGTCTGCTGAGATACAGTTTACTCTTTAGTTTGTTCATCTTTACTTGCAAGTGTTCATTACCATGAGTCATTGGTCTGGCTCAAGGCCTCTGGTTTCTTCTACACCACTGATAATGGGCTCTCACTGGAGCTTCTCTGGGATATCCTGCTGTTTTGAATGTGTAGGTTCACTCATTTCACACACTTCAACAGTTCATAGATTTGGTGAATGTTGGGGTGGGCCCACTCATAGCCTTGGCTCTGGACCTAGGTAGTAGGTAGCTGGGTTATTTAGCTTGCTAGCTTTCCCTCACCCTCACTACGTGGGCCAGCTCTCCAGCACTGCCTCAGCTAGCTCACCCAATGTAGCCAACAGCAAGGAGAAGGGTCAATACTCTTGATCTAATGCCCTCAGTTCTGGGTTCCCCCTCACTCATATACCAGAGCCATCTCTACTCTTCTGTCCAGGTAAGGTGCAGGACCCTCTCTCCAGACTGCTGTAGGGGGCATATGAGAGGAGTGAGTTCAGCTCTCCTGCTCCCATGCCCTCAGGATGGCTCACCTTCCTACGTGGGCAGGGCCCACTCTCCTGTGTGCTATAGCTGGTGTAGGGCAGGGCTAATTCTCTCTCTCTCTCCCTCTCTTGACCCTGGGGTCAGCTCTCTCTCCTGTCGCAGGTAGCAAAGGGCTGGGGGGAAAAGGGCATCTGTCTCTCACCCATGCCACTGCATGGCAGATAAGGGGGTGGGGCAGGATCCGCTCTGTTGCTCTCACACCCTCAGGGCTGGCCCACTTGAGTACCAGACAACAGGGTCAGCTCTAGTGAGCATCCTGACTGAGGTACACACACCTATGGTGAGGGGTGGGACCATCTTTCCTGAGTGCAAAGGGTGGGGTTTGATCTCTCCTCTGATGGGTGTGGTCAAATTTCCTGCTACAAAATTTCCTGCAAGGGGCAGGGATGTTGCTAATGACTTTAGTTTTTAATAGGTTTTTTCTTTTTTGAGAATTTGAGGACTGAGACCTACTGAGTTAAAAAATACTTATTTTAGCCTACTAGTATTGATTTGCAATAGATGTGTTATGATTTGGCACATTTATTTCTTTCAAGAGTGCTCTGTTTGAAGCTCTTATTCTATTCAATTAAAAATCCCAGACTAGTTTATAACTTTCAACCGCAGGTGTTATGCTGATGACAGCCTCTCCATATTTGTCCCTTTGATATCTTTTGAATGGGATATAATGAATTTTATTTGAAGCGCTAAAACGCAGCGTGCACACTCAAGTCAATACATGCATCAACACTTGATAGCATTTGACAGAATTCATTAAAACCTTTCTGTTTGGAGAATTCTGACACGCTCTATAATCTTGCAAGGTGAGTAGAATGATAGTGTCTTGAATTCCTGATTCATACAGTTAAAGTTGAGGACCTTTTGATAGGCCCTTTAAAGGCTAGAGAAGGGTATAATTTAGATGTGCATAAAACTAATAGACAGGATTTACCTTGCTCAATACTATTGACTTTCACTCAGTAACAAACACCAATCAGTGCCCATTATGATATATTCTGCTCAGTATGACTCAATCTTCTTTGGTGTAAAAAAAAAAAAAAAACCCTCATTTTAAAATGGTTCCTTGGCATTGCCAAAATTTGCATGCACACTTATTGATGAAAGAAGGAAAATGTTCCTTATGTGGGTTGTCACTGATTTTTGGGTTTGGATGTAGCAGTCTGATACCCATTTTAATGGCAGCATCTCTGGGACTCAATACCTATTTTATCTTCCTTTTCATTGCTTTCCTCTCTAATTCTTCAACCTTCTGGAAGGTTCTTAACTCTCAGCTCTCTGTTATTTCATCTCCTGTCCCGCAAATGCTTTGTATCTGAGTATCTGTCATGCATATGGAGGTGTGGGGGGAGTGCCAGTGCTGTCTCTGCCTAAGTATCTGTTGTTATGTCTCCTGCACAACACTCAACCCACAGGGTGCAGAGCATCTTTGAAGGATTCTCTGGTTGTAGCTCCAGATTGGAAAGGGGTGTATTCTCTTATTACTTTTTATTACTGTTCCGTTCTCTTTTCTCCTGTATTTGTACCAGAGCGGTGGAAACATCAGGTTCTGTCTCAATGACTTGGTGTTGTCCTAAATTATGTCCTCTGAACTCCTTAAATCTCTCTTTATACAGAAGGGCTGCTGTAGGAAATCCTACAGTCCGTAGCCTTTAAGTTACCTGCCCACTGGGGCATGGCCTGTTATACTATTTATGCCTATATAAAGTATGCTTCCGGCCTCTTTTCTGTCTGTGGGATTCAGTTGCTCTTCTCTGTTCCAGCAGAGGATTCTGATTTGTGAGACGACCCCTAATAAATAACCATCTATTATTCAGAATTCTGAACTAGTGTGGGATTTCTTTTAAGCATCCTTCATCAAAGGGCCTTCTTCCTCTTTCTATTCCTGTGGATAACAGCCATCTCCAGAACTTGACTCTATGACCCTATTGCTGAAGAAATCTCATACTTAAATCATAAAAAACATAGAAATGATGTTAATACCTACCTGTAAATTACATCCCTGCTGACTAGCTTTTGTATTGCTAGGAGGCGCAATATCAGTAGAGAAAAAGTAATTATCTGTCACCCAACTATGATCATGGCAAACTTCAAAAGACTGGCGAGACATACCGATTGAAACAATAGTGGTACAAACATCATGGGTGCAAACAGACACTTTCTTACTAGATTTAGTGCTTATTCCACAGCTTAAAATACAGACCTGACAATGATATTGAGACCAAGAACCTGTGACTAGACCCCAGGGGAGAACCTGCTACAATTATGATGCTAAATGGGCATAATTAAACCAACTCCTAGTGACATCAGTATATACATAGATTAGTATATTTCTCAGTCCTCATCACAGAAGTTTCTTTTTGCAGTAAATTCTGATTAACACAGACGTGCAACTGAAAAAGGTTCAGAGAATAAGAGATCATGGAATGCTCAGCCCTAAATTGGACATACATGTCTCAATCCTAGGCTCAGGGATCATTGCAGAAGAGAAAAGGAAAGAGTATAAGAGCTGGGAGTTGTCAATAACTACAGGGAAACATTTATTTGCCCCCGACACAGCAAGGAAGTTGTGTATATAAATTCACAGCAATTAGGACAACATTCATTCACAAGCCCTGCCAAGCTCAAGCCAGACAAAATTCCAGCAGAGAGCAGAGCAGGTGGGCACAAATCCTACCCCAGCTATTGGCAGTTGAAAACTACTGGGAGAGGTAGAGCTTGTTTTCTTACAGGGTACGGGTCCTAGTTTAAAAATATATGGGAAACAAGAGCTTTATTTGGTGGGTTAAAAAAAAAAGCAGAGAGAAAGCCAGGTGGTGGTTGTGCACGCCTTTAATAACAGCACGCAGGAGGGAGAGACAGGTGGATCTCTGTGAGTTTGAGGCCAGCCTGGTCTACAAGAGCTAGTTCCAGGACACGTTCCAAAGCTACACAGAGAATAAAAAGAAAGAAAGGAAGAAAAAGATAAGAAGGAAGGAAGGAAGGTGAGAGAGAGAGAGAGAGAGAGAGAGAGAGAGAGAGAGAGAGAGAGAGAAAGAGAACATAAAGTTTGATGGGTGGGGAAGGGGTAAATCTATGAGGAGTTGGGAGGGATGGTAAATATAATTAAAAAACATTTTGCAAAAGAATTAATAAATTGAAAGAAAAAAGAAAAAATTAATATCCTGGAGTCAGGTAGTATCTGAAAGAGGATGTGGCGTTATGGTTGAGTATGGGAGGGATGATAGACAGCTCTGGAGATAAATAATGATGGTGGTGATTGCACAATGATATGACCTACCTATTACCACTGAGCCACAATATAAGAATGGTTAAAATATATTTTTCTATGCATGCTTGCTTACCAATAAAAATTCAAAATAACAACAAAGCCTTATTTCTGTATGCACATAAGCTGGGAATAGATAGTAATCTCTCATATCTCAGTTTGCTTTTGCAATACAAAATGAAGACTTTGGAATTTAGAAAACATATTTCTCCTAGAAAAATTTAGCTCCCAAGGCTGTCATCTAACTGTGAAGTCAGGAATAATTTTGCTTGGGGCTGAAAGTTGAATAATGACTTATTTGTTCTAGAAAATAGCCAACAGCACCCCAGAGTCACAAATATTACTCATTTAATGGATGAGGAATCATAGGAAGTGGATTTATGATGAATAAAAGTACACTGTTTTAATATTTTTTAAAGTATTATTACTTTTACAATGTTATTAAAAATGGAATATCTTAAAATAGACTCTTATTCACATATCCACTGATAAATAGCCCAAATAAAGCAGAATTCTTGAGGCCCTGATACTTAACTTTATGGATAACACAGCATATAAATTTTATGACTAAGAGATGCAAAATTAATTCCTTCTCTGCTAATCTTAGCTTTATTGTGCTGAAATTATGACACAAATGCACTCAAATGCAGTCTTTGAATATTTAAGGAACATCATTTTTTTATGAAACCTAGCTTCCCTCACGAAGATGGCTCTAGTTTAGGGTAAAGAGGAGGCTTAGCCAACCAACAATTGTTTTCACAAGTTCACACTCTTCTCCCCAGTATGCATGTTTGCATTGATACCCTTGTGTGTTCAGTTAATTTGTTTCAGAAATGGGAAAATTTTAATCAGTTTTGCAGTGGGAGCTTCACTGTTTACCTAAGGCTGCCTTGCTGCTCTTGGGTGCTTCGCAGTTGCTCTGTGCATGGAGCCAGGTAACCCTGAGAGAGCCTGTGCTTGGGTAAATGTCTGCAGCCAAGAGAGATACCTGTAGGTTGGATGAGGAGCTCATATTTATCCAGAACTTCTTTTCTGCCAAATACACTTAGAGAAGGCAGGGGTGTGACCTTATCTTTGGAGGTCAAGGTCGTGCTAACTTAGAAATAGGAAATAGTCCTGAAATAAGATGAGATCAGGTATTACTATGTGAGGATTTATTGTGAGGTATTAGACATAGTTATCTAAGAAAAGCTACTTATAAATGTCTCCAAACCATTTACATTTTCAGCTGAGGCTCTTGGGAATTAAGATACTTGTCCAGTACCACACTGGCAGTAAAGTGACAGAGTCTGAATATGAACCCATATCCATTTAGGTCTAAATCTAAGGCCTTCTTCATAGATAGCATCAAAATGAGGGTAAAATTTCATTTACTTTCTCTCCCCTAGATTCTTTGCAAATTTTTTTTACCCTTCCTGGGAGTATCAAAAATTAATTAAGATGAGATATCAAAAGTTATTTACTGACAGAAATTATACAGAACTTGTAAGAGTTAAAACATAAGACCCCTAGCAAAGCTAGGGACCTGCCCCAATGAATAGTTGTCGAATTGTAGAGGTTTTAACGTAACTACAAAGATTGCTTTTTATCTGGATTATCATGATCCAGCTGAAAGATTTTGATAATTGTCAAGGTATCTTGCCTACTTATCAAAATCACAATTATATGCTGGGCTATTACCCAGAATATACGTGTATTTTCATGTCCTTAGCAATGTAGAAACTATATGCATTTTTAAATGTATGAACAGATGGTTTACTCTACACTACAAAGTTATTTTCAAGATTAATAGTTTAAAACAATTTTTTCAGCCCATTAACTGAAAACAGCAATGAGCAAATTGTTAATTCATAAATGATACATTTGATGTATCATTGATTAGAGCAGAAAAATGTCATACAACTTTGGAAATGAGATTTGATCCTGTTCTTTTCCTCTTCTGTCAGGAATATAAAGTTAAGATCTAAATGCTTTCCTCATTGTTTTATATTTAGCTTAGAAATGATGTATTATAGTGGTTAAGCTTCATGCCTCTGGATGACAGAAGCAAAAGTAGGTAGAGAAAGAAAATGAGCTGAGTATTGTGAGAAGAGCTTCCATCAGTCTTACTAAAGACAAATCCTTTATATTTTAAGCAGTTTTGACAGACACACCCCAATTCCCTTCATTAAAAAAAAAACAGAAAAAAAGAAAACAACTTTTCTTTGCCATTGAGAAAGACTTTGTCAGATTTCCTAATGCACTCGAAGTTTGCTTGTTTTCCTCTCAGCTCATTAGCCTAGCAGATTCGTCTTTTGTGAACGTGTGTGACTAGAGTGGCATCTGGAAAAGGAGAATTAAACCACAGGTTTATAACCTTACGTTGCATCTTTTCTAGATCGTAACTTAGCTGTATTTACACCTGTCTCCAACAAATAAACACTCCAGCAGCTCCAGTGGCAGTAAACCAGATGGAATCTATGAATTACATTCTCAGAGGACTCTGTCAGAAGGGGGAAGCAGACGAAAGGATTGAAACTTTCTCAGAGATTATCTTACTTTAATATGTAGCTGTCATAGTTGGTGGTTGGATTCTGCTGAGTCCTTATTTGCCTTTGCTAGCGTATTGCTCGTAACAAGGAGAGAGAAGGGGAGGGTATAAGAAGAGGGATGGAAGAAATAGATGTGACGGGACAACATAATGGAATGACAGAAACCCACTTTTGCTGAGCGCTTCTTTTGCTAGATAAATTTCCAGCCTCCATGACTTGATTCCTTTGATCTGTTCACTAGAAACATCTAGATAAAATAGCACACTTCTTATAAGTATGGCCATTTAACGTCTCCGCGTTGTTTCAAACACGACTACAGTCGAATTATTGAGACATGCAGCAGTGCTTTCCTTAGGATCAGCATTGGGAAGCTAGCCCAAACCTTACCAAAAAGAACAGATGTCCTTCCTGCTTCCTGTAGAGGACTTGCTAGATACTCTTCCATTTCCCATTAATTTCACACTTGTACCCCAATAGATGCTTTTCTAGGGGCAAACCTCAGCAGAAATAAGGAATGTGTCTTTGGTCAACATTCTCTTTTTCATACAGAAATTCTGTAGATTGTTGTGCATCTGTGTTGGGAACTGTTCTTCACCAACAATGCAAATGTAATACAAGATTTATTTATTTTTAATCATTATTGAGGATCAAGGCATCAGTCACTGCATCTAGATATTTTATCTCAAAGATTACTTTCATTATAACCACATTTAACACAATTCATCACAACAAGGGACAAGGTATTTGGAAAATAATATTGAACTATTTTCCCTTTTCTATTTAAATCAGTAGTTTCTTAACATGTGGGTTGTGACCGCTGGAGATTAAACAATCATTTCACAGGGGTCACATATAAGATACTGTGCATATCAGGTACTTACATTGTTATTCACAACAGTAGCAAAATTGCAGTTATGAAGGAGCAACAAAAATAATTTTATGATTGGAGATTAGCACAACATGAGAAACTGCATTAAAAGGTCGAATCAGTGGGAAGGTTGAGAACCACTATCTAAATGGTCTTTTTCCAGGCCAAGAGCTTAGGATTAGTTGTAAAATTTAAGAAAAATTGTGTAACTCAATTGAATCCTTTATTGAGAAAGAGGAAGGAGACACAATGAGGAGGAGTGATAGAAAAAAGAACACAAGGGACCATGGTGAGGGAGAATTGTCTGTATTCTGTCAATCATGTTTTAAATAAACGCCTATTGGCCAGGCAGGAGGTATAGGTGGGAAAACCAGACAGGAAGTGGAAATGATGCAAGGAGATCAGGAGAATTCTGGGAAGGAGGAAGTTGATTCCTCCCATTCCTGCCCTGATCACCAAAGCAGCAGGATGTGAGCTGCCCCACTGAAAAAGGTACTGAGCAACATGGCTAAAATAGATCAGAAAAATGGGTTAGTCAAGATGTAAGAGTTAGCCAGTAAGAAGCCTGACCTAATGGGCCAATCAGCTTTATAACTTACAGAGATCTGTGTGTGATTTTTCTCTGGGACTAAACAGCTGTGGGGGACGGTGTGGAACAGAAAACCCAAATAACAAACAGGCCCCCATCATGTTACAGAATGGCGCCCACGTGGATAACTGCATCCACAGAAAGCCTGAGAAAGCTTGGGAAAGATTAGAGTAAAACATTTCAGTTTTCAGCTGTAGCAGGAAAAAAGCTGTGTTGTTTTAAAATGCCGGCTTTCTGGGCCATCCTGCCAGGGAAAGCTCTGACTCTTTCAAGCAGGCAGTCCTGACTATGAACACAATGTTGCAGCTTGCTTCCTGGCAAGGACCTTGAAATGCCTTAAGAGTTTTTGACTGTTGTCTTCTCCATATTCCTTAGCAGATTAAATACCCACATGGTCAGAATGAAAGAGAGATTAAAAAAAAAAAAACTCTAAATGGTTTAAAGTCCTTAGAAATAAAAAAAGAAAGAAAGAGAGTAGTTGGGTGTGGTGGTGGTAGACACCTTTAATCCCAGCACTGGGGAGGCAGAGACAGATGGATCGCTGGGAGTTCAAGGATAGCCTGGTCTACAGAGGGAATTCCAGGACAAAGATATGCAGAGAACCTGTCTCAAAAAGCCAAAAGTTAAATGTAAAAATAAAAGAAATAGAGGTTAAAATAAAGCTGCATAAAGATGGAAAATATACAGAGAATCTTGATACTGTATGCTATTATGCTCTCTTTAAATTATTTAAATGCTGAGGAAGGAGCAACAGCAGCTAAAAGATATTTGCTTATAAATACTGCAGAATCAATCCAAGATAGGTATTTTGAAAATACCTTGACTTAAAAATTGAAGTCAAAAGGTCTGTTACTTTGGAGAAGAGATTTTGCTTTTGTTTCCACAGAAAATGAGAGGCTCTGGATTTATTCAGAGTTAAGAAAAATCATCTTTGACCAAGGGAGACCACCTGAGAAATCTCCGGTAGGAACAAATGGCCCAGATGTCTGAGTTCTTCATCTAGAACAGGTTCAAGACTGCTACCTGAGATGATCAAGCCTCACAGGACTTGATCATAACTCTAAATTTTCTTTAGGTCCCCATAAGATTATCAGCACCCCCAATCAGGTGGAAGTAGCCTGAAATACTACGCCCACATTCCCAAAATATGGACTATGGATATTTTCCTTTGTTCTCTCTTTTTTTTTAAAAAAAAAAAAAAAGAGGGGGAAATGGTGCGGGAGAATTGTCTGTATTCTGTCAATCATGTTTTAAATAAACACTGATTGGCCAGGCAGGAGGTATAGGTGGGAAAACCAGACAGGAAGTGGAAATGATGCAAGGAGAGCAGGAGAATTCTGGGAAGGAGGAAGCTGATTCTTCCCATTCCTGCCCAGATCACCAAAGCAGCAGAATGTGAACTACCCCACTGAAAAAGGTACTGAGCAACATGGCTAAAATAGATCAGAAAAATGGGTTAGTCAAGATGTAAGAGTTAGCCAGTAAGAAGCCTGACCTAATGGGCCAATCAGATTTATAACTTACAGAGATCTGTGTGTGATTTTTCTTTGGGACTAAACAGCTGGGGTGCCGGGCAGGACAGAATTCCGAACAAGCCAGCCCCCATCATGTTACAGGACCAACAAACATATTAACATAACTGGGATATGAGGGCATTTTGTTTTATTGCAGCTGCTGAATTGAGGTATTTAAGATCACACTAGGAGCTTAGCCAGGTTTAACCCAGGCTTCAGCATGAAACTCAGAGCTCACAGTCCCTGGTGGGTCACATCTTAGTGCTGAGACTGACAGGGGAAAAGGCTTACTGGTAATCTGAGTGCCAGTGGACGAAAGAATCAAGTATGGTTTCCCCAGTTCCTTTGGAAAAGTTGTGAAGAAGAATTCGCGGGAAGTTTGTAGCAAGTCCAAACAGGTTCCTTGCTTTTTTCTCTGGCAACGTTCTAGAGAAGAGTGGAAGTTTGAGCATATATTACTGTACTGATCAAACACTTCATGCTTAAAGCAGCCCTGATCAGGCTGTGAACATCAGATGCTCTTGTTCAATCTCCTTCACTGCAGATGATTATAAAGACACTACTGAACGTAACGTTACAATTTGATGGACGTGGAGAAGGACCTTCTACTACTCACGTGTGTATCCTTCACATTTTGGACAGTATCCTGCACACCGGTAGATACACACCTCAAAGTTCCCAATATGAACATATATGAACATTCAAGTCAAAGGAATTTTAGTCTTAGAAATGATTGGTTGCTTTTAAAAAAGAGAAACCACAGGCAAATAAACCTAAAGTTAGAATCTCAGCTGAGGTCTTGAAACTGCACAGTTGCCATTTTAAACAGCTACAACAACCACAGACCTCAATAGAGAGTGGCAATCTAAGATGATATTATAGTAAGATGTGTTAAGATGAAATTATAATTGGACAAGATCACCATGGTCAGATTCTCCAGGTCAAATGTTGTTCCCATGAATTATAGATACTTTGACTGGTAAAAATTTCCTGGAGTTGACTGAGCCACCACACCAAATCTGATCTTTCACTGAGAAAGAAAAAAAAATCTTATGCAAGCAAGGCAGAGAATGATTAAAAGAACACGAGAGCAGAGACAGAGAATCATTTTTTTCCTTCCAACAATCAGAAGATTTGTGGATGTTTAACATGAACTACTGGAATGTGCACTAGCTAATGTCCCCGGTAAGATTATTCTCTGCAGGCGTGCCTCATTAGCTTTGGCATCATTCTGCTCTCTCAGATCAGGAGAGGCTGGTGTGTGAGAAGAGACGATGTGGAGGGATGCTTAAAAACTTCTGCCTTGGAGACCAGCTCAATGGACAAATGTGCAAGGACCAGAGTTTGGAAACATGGCATCTACATAAATGCCAAGTGGGCGTCTGGGTACCCCTATAATTCTACCACTCAGGAGGTAAAAAGAGGAGAGTCCAACAGAAATCTAGATAGAAAGATCAAGTGAGAGACCCTGTCTCAATGTGCATGGTGGAGAGGGATGAAGAAAGACATATAACATTGATCTCTGGCCTCCGTGTGAGCATATGTACACGTGTTCCCATACACAGCAAATATTAATAAGCACATGCTTGCAGAACATGTACATATACATATGAATAAAAGACAATGTTTTAGGGTACCTATGCTTTCTATGATGACAGTACCATTACTGGTGAGGAGTCATTGATTTTTTTGCTGAAAAGAGCGAAAATGGAAACAGATAATTGGATTCTGTAATTAATTCAAAGCTGCAAAAGACATTCATTTTCTTTTCCATGTGATTGGCTCATTTTGAAATAGATCTGAATCATGATATTGTTTAAGCAGTGACTTTTAAATGTGTATATTTTGTGTAATAGCTGTTACCACAATAGATGGCTATTACAATCGTCTCATCTTGCATATATTCATTAGAGAATATCACAACTTAAAAACTATTTTTGGGGGGAGATACAAAGGTTATTTATTTAAAGGATGGCACAAATTTAAAAACTTAAGCAGATGTTTTGGAGCAACTTAAAGAGCAAAGGCAGCCCCAACCTGCCTTGGTGTCCAGGGGCATCATATGTGGCTTGGGAGAGTCATAGCTCTCATTGTCCCCGTGTCCCAGGATGTGCTTGTCAAAGATGTATTCTGTCATGCCAGATTTGAGGGCTCACGTCTTTCTCAAGTTGATTACATGGTCACCCAGTTCTTCAATGGTTTCAATGAAGTCACATAAGCGGGGGTCATTTTATTCAGAACCCGGTTTGTGCAGTTCCAAAAGAGACTGATGTCCAAGTGCAGTGCACGTGCCATTGCATTCAGCCCGCTCTACCAATCATCATGGTCTGGTTTCTTGATAATACTGAAGGAAGATTTAGCCACCTTCTCAGTGTTGCCATTCGGTCAGCTTCTCAGCGCGTTTCCTCTCCTCAAGAAACTTGTGGAGAAAGTATTTTAAAAAGATTTTTTTTAAAGCCATACACATCTTAGTCAATGTATCAATGTGGACAGATACACACAGGAAGGATTCAGCTCTAGGTTGGTCTAGCATTTGTTGGCAGTCCTAGGGGCAGCCCTGCATACTTTCAGGGGTTATGTTCACTGCCCATGAGGTGGGGCGAGAGGCTTAGGTGACTCTGGAGCTAGAGCTAGGAGTGTGTTTTGGTGTGTGAGGTGAGGTGGGTGAGGGCTTTTGTTTGGAGCAGCTGGCTGGGGTTGGCTGATCTGAGCACCTAGTTCTGTTAAGAACTGTTGAAACAGGAAGTCACAGCAACTCTGGGGCAAGAACCCCTGGCCTTAAAAATATTTTAGATTGGCATATAATATTGGTACATTTTTATGAATTACAATGTGATGTTTTGATTCATATATATAACATCTCTTAATTCTGAAACAAAATACATAACAAAATTTTATAATATTTGGGACAAGGATATAAACTGAGTAGTTACAAGTAGCCAAAAATATACACAAAACCCACTAACTGATGGTCGTTTGTGTAAAGAATATGACAGAAAACAAAAAGTATAAAGTATCTTTCAAATGCATATGGATTTTTATGTCATTAATAAGACAATATCATTCTGTGATAATCAAATGTTTTGTACTCAGTGTACATTCAAGTGATAACTCTTCTGCTGTAGGTGGATGCTTGAAGATCAATTTTCTCATTAAGGGGACTATCACATGCTGGGTTTTGCAAACCATTTGGGAAGGGTAGCATATAAAGAACGCAGCATGCTTACTGCCATCCCCACCTCCCACATTCACAACAGTTGCTAATGTTTTTTTTTTTAAGATAAAGCTGAGACTTTATCTTACTATCCTTAGGAGGCCTTCATCAGTTCATTAGTGATGGCATAAACCCTTACATCTTCATCTCAGTTAAGGGTTTCATTCTCTCTTAACAAGCATATGAGATCCAAAGACTTTGGAGCAAAATTTATAAAAGTTTGATGCATCTTTCCTTAAAACTTCAAAAACTACTTGGCAGACATTATATTATAAGAAAACGAGTCTTAGATATTTTTACTTCTCAATCTAATTTGAAAGTATGTGCTTGTCACACAAACCAGATAATTAAATGACATTTAATTTACTTTTTTTTAAAACATTTTTTGTAGTTCAGTATATTGACCTGGATTGGGAAGAAACAAAACAAATATTGAATATTTTTTATTTGTCAGAAATTTACTTCTAAAAATTTTCAGTATTTTTTTCCCCTCTCAGAACAGCTATTCCAGGAAGCAATAAGGCCTTTGATAAAATCCAACAACATTTCATGATAAAAGTCCTGGAGAAATAAGGGATACAATTATATATATTTTAACGTAATAAAGGTGATTTATAGCAAGTCAATAGCCAGCATCAACTTAAATCAAGAAGCACTCAAAGCAATTCCACTAAAATCAGAAGCAAGGCAAGGCTGTCTACTCTCTCCATACCTAGTCAAGATAATAGTTGAAGCCTAAGGTACAGCAATACGATAACTAAAGGAGATCAAGGAAAAGCAAATAGGAAGGGAGGGAATCAAAGTATCTTTATTTACAGGTGATATAGTAGTATGAATAAGTGACCCTAAACATTCCACCCGGAAACTCATACAGCAGATAAAACTTTCAGTAAAGCAGCAGGTTACCAAATTAACACATAAAAATCAGTAGCCTTCCTACACGCAAATAGCAAATGAACTGGAATGGAAATAACACCTTTCTTACTGAAACCTCAAACAATATCAAATATCTTGGGGTAACTCTAACTGAGCAAGTGAAAGACTTGTATGATAAATCCTTTAAAACACTGAAGAAAGAGATTAAAGAGGATATCAAAGGCTGGAAAGACTGTCATGGTTGTGGACTAATATAGTAAAACTGGCCATCTTATCAAAACAGTCTATACATTCAATGAATTCTCCATCAAAATTCCAACGCAATTCTTTACAGAATGTGAAAGGACAATGTTTAGCTTCATATGGAAACACACAAAACTGGGGATGTGTACTACTACACAGTGGTTTGGTCACTCAACCGTTGAGTCCTGTTCGCTCCAATAGATATTGGGATGTCTGCTTCCTAGAATATGCTGTATATCCTGGTGTCTCAGCAACTGCAGTGTGCCTGTCGGTACATTCAGCAAAGTTATAGGACCCAAATGTTGAGATTAGTCTGTGCCATACTCTAACTTGCTTCATATTGTAGTCAGAAGCTGCTTGTTCATTTCCCGGCCACACAGACACAAGTTGATGTGATGAAACTCTCACATATTCAAGCCACAACCTCAACAGAGCTTAAATACTTCACATAATGAAGCCAAATAGAAAGATTCCATATTGATTTCCATAAAAACACAACAATCTAGAAAATACGCAGAAGAAAACAAACATATTTCAGCCATATAATCAATTTGTAGAAACAAACAACTGTCATTAATCAGAGCTGCAGTTTAGTGTAAAACTTCATTGCCCTTCCTGTCACCTTGTGAATGGAGATGTGGAAAAAGACCAAGCAACTGATGGAGTGAGAAAGGACCATGCCACTACTGTTGACAAAGCTGATTTGGAGAGACAATGCAAATGGAGTCTTTCCCTGTAGACTTTGGGCTCATTTGGGATGGATAGATAAACCAGTCTGCACAGAAGGGCTCATTTCATGGACGCCAAAGCCAAACCACATTGCATAGGTGTGGATGGAGTCAGAAAGGCAAAGGCAAAGCTTCACTTCCCAAAAAGATTAAATGCAAAAATCTAGCCCCTTTAGAAGTGGGAAGAAATGGATAGAACACCTCTATCCTCTCACCAGTCAGATGCAGCCTTCTTCTGCCCACAGGAGGCAAAGATATGGAAGAGGAATCATTCTAGCATGGTTCCCTGAGTACACAGGAGAACAGAGAAGTTGCCGTTATTGTATGAGCTGCCTCCAGACTGGAAAAACATGAACAGATTGGGTAAAGGTATATAATATGTAAGTGGGAGAATGGCAAGCCATTGATACTTTGAGGTATTCCTCACTTGAATGAGATTAGTAGTGCCTTTAACATCTATGTTTTCTAGCAGTTTCCCAATCATCTTGTGTTTCTTAATAATAGAGAAAACACCAGTGGCACTTATTTGGAAATATGTTCCCAGTGATACCTTAACTTTATTCCTTTCTTTGTGAAGCACTTCCTGAAAGCACCTTTCTTGGGTAATAATATGAAATTCAAAGTTGCAGGTGCTTACAGTTGGCTACAGACCAATGGACAGACAGCTATTTGATGCACATCTGCTGCTAAACTTTATTTTATGTTGCATATACCCTGCTAAATAAAAATAAGTTCCTGCCTGGAAAAAAAAAACTGGGGATGGCTGAAACACTTGAGTGAAAAAAAAAAAAAAACAGCTGGAGTTCCTTCATCATTGTACAGATCTCAAATTGTATTACAGGGCTATAGTAATAAAAACAGCGTGGTTTTGCCACAAAACAGACACATTGATGAATAGGTTCAAGATTAATGGGCACAGAAATTGAGGCAGTATGCACAGGGCATGCATGTGTCCTCTCTGCACCAGATGGGTTCTCAGAGCTGAAAGAAAAAGTAGACACATGCCTTCATATCTAACCCAGAAGCTGTCTGTAATTGATAACCACTTGTAAATAAAAAATGAGTTTTCTTCAAGCAAGTCTCTCAAGAATGGGAAACGAGCCACTATTACTGGTAGGTTGCATGTCTCAGAGTTGATGGCCAACAGAAAATGAATTCACGGGCATCTTTGGAGGCTCCTTGTCACAGATATTTTTCTAACCTTACGGGTCTTTTTTGTAGATATTATAGCTTCTGTTTTTGTGTTTTTTTCTAATTTCTGTGTGTAAAAACATGTGTGTCTCTTCATCTATATGTGTTTCTTGTGCATTTTCTTTGACTCTTTTTCTTGTTTGTTTTCTCCTAGTGTGACTCATTTGTTTTTGTTTTGATGTATTTTATTTTATTATTATTCCTTAGATGGCTGGGTTTTTTTTTTCCGAAGGAGAGACAGAAAGGGTGTGGATCTGGAAGTGAAGGAAGTGGGAAGCAGCCAAGAGGTGGGGAGAAAAAACTGTAATCAGAATATTGCATTAAAAATCTATTTTTAATGAAAGGTAAGTTCCATTTTTTATTGTTGAAGAAATTGAGATCTTAAGGGATTAAATTACTCATTCTAATCCCATAGCCCTTTTGTAGCAGAGCCAACATTCAATTCATTTGGTATATGCCTGTGGGGATCAGAGTTGCTTTCACAAAACCTGGAAGGTTCCATTTGTCTGAGGGCTTATATACAACATGTTTTCCAATTTGAGCTAGCAGAGTCTGAATGAGGACATGCATAAATTAGTACATCTGGCTTCATATCTCAGCCATGGCTTTGTTCCTATGATAGATCTGGAGTGGAGAACTCATCTTCCCAATACTGAGAGAAATACGATGCCAGGCACAAAAGGTATTGCCTAGCAAACGGTATTTTCTTTGCAGAGATTTCTGGCTGTTTTTGCTTTATGCATTTCTACTTAAATATTAGAATTACCTCACTAATGCAAATTAAATTACCCTCTGGAAGACATGGGATGTTTAACAAGTATGCCAAAACTTCTGACACGTGGATTCATAGGTTTCTGTTATTGTTGATTTCTTTCAATAATGTTCTGCATTTTTTCTGTACTTGTTTTGTTAGTTTTCACAACCATGCCTAAAAATTTATTGGTTTTTAGTGCTTTTTAAAATGTTACTTTCAATTTTTGTTTAGCTGTTGCAAATATTGATGTCATATTTTATGTATATATCAATTACAATGTGATGTTTAAATTCATATGCATGACTTATTTTAATTCTGAAAAATATTACATAAAAGAACTTTGAGAAAATCCTGGGTAAGGACATAGACTGTGTTCTTACAAGTTTCAAAACATGAGCTTGTATCTATACCTTCACATATTGCTTCCAGATTGTGAATTATTTTGGATTTTTGACATATAAAATCAATAATTTATTATGGAATGCTTACTTATTTCATTCCCTTGTAAGTTATTTTTTCCAGCTCATGCCGTTAGTTAGGACCTCTACAGATGTTTTTAAAGTTATTGTGTATAGCTATCTTACATTTATTAATTACATGTACTTACGGAGTTGATGTGACTTATGAGTACAATGTTGAATGATTAATCGTTAATCAAGTGAGTTAACAAATTCATCCATTCAAACATTTTCATAGTGAGAATATTTGAAATTTATCCTTTGGGGACTGTGAAATTTGTTGCACTCTTATTGACTGTATTCATCATACTCTTCAATAGAATAGACCCCACCAATCAGAAAACATATTCTTTTTATCTGGTGATCCTTGCCCATCTCCTGCCACATCTGACCTCATCTCCTGGAACTGTCAATCAACTCTACTTTGATAACTTTGGTTGTTTTAGACTTCCTGTGTAACTGAGAACATGTGTTATTAATCTTTCTGTGATTGGTTCATCTTATTCAGTGTAATGCTGCTGTCCAGTCCCACCCATGCTGTCATAGTTCCAGAATGTTTTTCCCATTAAAGGCTGAATGGCATTCAGTTGTATATATACTACATTTCACTTATTGATTCATTCACTGGTCAGCATTTAAGTGAGTCTATGTCTTGGCTACTGTGATGAGCCCTGCACTGAACATGGCAGAGATAGCAACTCTTCAACTGGTTTCAAATATAAATTATCCAGCAGTGGAACTTGTTGGTAATTCTACTTTTATCTTTAAAAAAAAAAAAACTCCATATAGTCCCCCTCCCAGGGGAATGGAGTCTTGTGTAGTTCAGAATAGTCTTAAGCTGATTGTGTAGCAAGTGATCTTGAACTCCTGGACCTTCTGCCTACTCTCAAGTGCTGGAGTAATTGGCACGCGCTGCCACACTCGGCTCCCCCATATAACTTTTCATACTTACTGTATGAAGTTACATTTCATCAAGTGTTTGCCTTTCTCTACATTCCCTGCAACTCACTATCTTTGTCTTAAGGTGGTACCTTATGTGTGTTTGTGTGTGCACATGTGTGTGTCCATGGAAGTCAGGAATTGATATTAAGTATTTCCTCAGGTGTTCTCCACTTCTTTTACTAAACCTGGGCCTAACTAACATCACTCTTGAGCCCTTGGGATTCTCCTGCCTCCACCGGCATGTACTGCTGCAACCACCTTTTCTCAAGGGTGCTGGCAACCAAACTCAGGACTTATGCTTATATGGCAAGCACTTTACTGACTGAGCCATCTCCACAGCTCCCTAATTTATTGTTTTGGCTTTCTCCCCGATGATTAACCCTGATGAGCTCGTGTTTCAAATACCTGTTGTGTGCCTTCTATTAAAGGATATTTATTTATTTTTCTTGCCAATTTTATAATTAGTTTGTTATCTGACTATTGAGGAATTTCTGCTATATTATAGATATTAATCCCTATTTGGATGCATGGCTTGCAAATATTTTAAGTTTGCTTGTTTTCTTGTTGCATATTAATTATTCTGATAATGGTCCTATTTGTCTGTTTTTACTTTCAATTTTCTGAGCTTTAGGATTTAGATCTAAAACAAAACAAAACAAAGCAAAAACTACTTAGGCTAATGTGTAATTTTCTTTCATGCTTTCTCTTAGTACTTTTTTTTTTAAAATTTTTTTTTTTCATTTTTCGAGACAGGGTTTCTCTGTGGCTTTGTAGCCTGTCCTGGAACTAGCTCTTGTAGATCAGGCTGGCCTCGAACTCACAAAGATCCACCTGCCTCTGCCTCCCGAGTGCTGGGATTAAAGGCGTGCGCCACCACCACCCGGCCTCTTAGTACTTTTTAAGTTTTTTTTTGTTTTTGTTTTTAGGTTTTTAACTAATCCACTTTGAACTGATTTTTGCTTGTAGTATAAAAGTTAAATTTATTTTGTTTCAATTTAGAAATCCAACTTTCTAAACCTGCTTAATGTGTATGATTGGAACCAAATTTGAATTTTTTTGCTAATGGATGGTCCATCTCTTTAGCATTGTTCTTTTAGTAATATTGACCCTGGTTATATAGTTTTCATAGTTCCATGTGAAGTTTGATTTTTTAAAAAATATTTAAATTGAAAATGTATTGATATTAATTGTTCAACCTATGAACACAAAATGTCTTACCATTTATTTGTGTTTTTAATTCATTCACTATTATTTAGCATACATACCACTTATCTGGTTGGGTAGTTTGTAGCTAACAATCTTATGTATTTTGATGTTCTGCTTTAAATATGACCATTATTTCTGTTTCTTCTAAATAGCTTATCATTATATACAAAATGCATCTGACTTTCCAATTCTAGTTTTATTTCCTGCAACTTTACTGTGTTTTTCCTTTAGTTCTGATGGGTGTTTTGGTGCAGGAGGAATTGTCTGTAATCTATCAATCATATTTTAATAAAACGCTGATTTTTGTGTTTCTCCTTTAGTTCTGATGGGTGTTTTGGTGCAGGAGAATTGTCTGTATTCTATCAATCATATTTTAATAAAACGCTGATTGGCCAGGCAGGCACTATAGGTGGGAAAGCCAGACAGGAAGTAGAGGTGGAGCAAGCAGGAAGCTCCCTCTGCAGTTCTGCCCAGACCACCAGAGAGGAAAGATGTAAGCTGCCCAGCTGAGAAAGGTACTGAGCCGTGTGGCTAACGTAGATAAGGATAATGGGGTAACATAAGCTATAAGAACTAATAAATAGCCTGACCTAATGGGCCAATCAGTTTATAATCTTATGGAGTCCCATCTGTGATTTTCCTTGGGAGTTGCTGGCTTTGGGGTACCTGGCGGGACAGAAACCCCAATAAGCCAGCCGGCCTTCATGTTACAGTGTTTGGCTAAGTTGTAAGGGTTTTCCAAACATCACATCTTGTTAGCAGGCAGCAATAATTTCACTTTTTCTTGCCTTGACAGGTGCCTTTTATTTCTTTCTCTTGCATGATTGCTCTTGCAAGGACTTCTACTACTGCTGAGTGTTAAGAATGGTGTCCTTGGGGTCCTTGGCTTTTTACCACTGAGGCACTGTCTCCTGTGGAACTATTAGAGTTATGATTGCTTTCATCTATCAAGTTTGACATATTCTGTTTCAATTTTTGTGCCTTCATTCTCAAGACATCTTTACTTACCCTTCCTTAGAGTGCCCTTCTGAGGCTACAATACTACCTACAAGACAAGATGTACCCCTAGTATGATGGTGATAGAACTGCTTTAGGGGTAATCAATTGCTCTCTGATTAGATTCTAGGCCCATAGCACAGGAGAAAGCGCATTCTTGGCACTGCAAATCTGCTCAAAAGCTCAGGGGTGAGGATAGCATAGACACAGTCAGAGATAACGTCCTACTGCTTAACTGAAAGGATATGACTCCATATTACCTGCTAAGTATTTAGGTTTATCCCCACAGATTAGTACTGCTTCTCAACCCTGGTCAGAGACACTGCTGGTGACAGTAAATAACTGACAGACTCGTAACTGGCCAGGTGTTCAGAATAAGCGAGTATTGTGCTAATTATTGAATGTGACAGATACAACAACCCTTCCAAAACTCAGGAGTCACTGCAGAAGATGGGGAAGCAGGGCTGTAGATCCAGAGAGGGGAGCATTGTGACATACTGTGGTGGACATTGCACTCATGAAATCCCAGGAGATGTGGAATACCTGCACAGGTGTTGTACAAGATGGACTCCCACATTAGAAGTTGATCATGGTTGGGGAAGGGCTCATAATACTTCACTCCTCGCAGAAGAGCGAAAGGCAGTTACCAGCTCCTGGGCGAGCAGACAGCTACTTTCTTCATTGGATCAACTGAAGTTAGTTGCCCATCCTCTAATAAATAACATCCACCCAGGCTCATGCAAACAACCCTAATTAATCATGCTGGGTCATAATAACAACAAAGCAAACTAAAAAAAATCATGAAAATAGATGAGAGACTTGTCAGAAAGTGGAAAGAGAAAGTGTAGTGGGATGTGAAAATAATAAAATGTACACATATGAAATTATTAAAGAATAATAGAAAATTAAAATTTCAAAAGAAAACGTTTCTATCATTTCACATGCATTTTATGTCTCACTTTTACTTTTTTGTGTTTGAATTTCAATATTTTTATTGACCTATCTCCTATATCCCAGATCACAACTTTCTTATGTTCAAAAATCTAATCTTATCTAATGTTAAATCTATTGAATTTTAAATTCTAGTCATCACGTTTTCCTGCTTTACAATTTCCATTTAAAGTGTCAATGATATTTTCTTGTATACATTAATAATCACAAGCACTTTAAATTAATGTGAGACAGTCCTAGAATTTGCATCTACTTGCAACTAGCTGTATTATTGTGAGGAGTGGGAGAATTTCTTATTCTGTTGGCAATAGATGTTTTTTTTAATTAATTAATTTATGTATTTAAAATTTCTACCTCTTCTCATCCTCCCATTTCCCTCCCACTCTCACCACTCCCTCTCCCCCTCACTCTCCAGTCCTAAGAGCAGTCAGGGTGCAATAGATGAATTTTTATTGCCCAGAGAGGGTTGGTTCTCCAATTCTGTGACTAGTAGGAGAGAGATTTACTGTGACATGGACCTAGGATGACCTGATGCACTTCACAGTCTGTATGGAAGCTCTTCTTATTTCTTCACGGCTTCTAAAATGAAAACTTTCAATATTACAAATAAGGGCCTGAGGTGTTTTCCAGAAGTCTTTTTTTTTTTAATAAGCCCCGAACTCCAATTTTTGTCCTTCCAATAACATGAGATTATGGAAGCCTCTCTATAGTTTTCAGTTCCCTTTGGCTCTGCTTCTCAACCTTTTGACTTACAGCGCTTACTCAGCAAATGGCTTGACTGGTAATTGTGTTCAGTACTGACTGCGCTTTCGGTGTGCGTCATTCTTTATGTTCTGTCTGCCTTAGCAGCCCAACCCCAAACTCTAATGACTTCTCTTCCAGCCTGTGTTTGTTTCCCAGGCCTGGTGCATTTTTCTGAGAATTGTCAAATGCCCAGAGAGGAGAAGTAATAGGAAGAAAATCGAATTTATAATAATGTGCTTTTCGCCTGTCTGCGTTTTATACCCTCTTGTCCTAGTTGACTTACTTTTCTGAAAGTCCTTCAAATAAACTTTGATTTTGTATTTTGTTCAGCTTTTAATATTGTTCTTAGTAAGTGCACTGGACTTCTTGGAGGACAGAAAGGAGAAGGTGTCTTGCATTTTCTTTTCTCTAAAAGCTTTGGCTGACAATGTGATTCGAGTATTTGATTGCTTTTTGCTCTGCACCATAGGATTCTCCTTCTTCTTTTTTATCCCCAGGAGCAAAGGGCAATAACTTATTTGGGACTGAGCTTAACTAGAGTACCTGGTCCAGTTGTAGTGTTATGAAGGCTACCTGCTGACAGAGTGGTACCTTTGCAAGTTCCCAACTTCCCTTTTCTCAGGTAATAAGCAAGAGCCATTTTTTTTTCCCAAATGAAGCATCCACACAGGGTCTCAGTTTTTATTTCTAGACATGTATTGTCATTTTGTTTTACATAGCATCTTTTCCAACCAATACTAGCTACCAGCATTGCGGTGTGAGTGGGGACTTGTGTCATTTTGTGTTGTGTTCCTGTGCTTGGGCTGTATGCAATGTTTACTCACACTGCAAGTGTGTTGTGTCTCACCGCTGTAGACCATGCTCTTTGTGGAGTATTTCTATCCACCCTCCCAACTTTTGTCTGTCCTCTGTCTCCTGTTTATAAGCGACATGAAGATGAAGTTCTCTAGCTAATCTGTCACTAAGAGCACACTTCATTTTTTTTTCTAAAAATTGAGTTTCAATGATTGAAAATTTTCCGATAGAAAGAAATTATTTCTATGTTTTGTTTAGATATGAACTGAATTCCACAGATTTATGTACTGATATATTGGTCCCCAGCTGGTGGTGTTATTTTGGGAGCGCTAGAAATTTTGGTCCATGGAATCTAGCTGGAGGAAGTATGCCACTGGGAATATACCATTTGGAACTATATCTTACCTTGGACTTTTCCCTGTTTCTGTCTCTGTGTCTTGGCCATGGAGAGATGTGCAGCAGTTCAGTCCTGCGCATTCTCAGAAGGTGACAGAGCCTCCCTTGCACTGAAATCTTTGAGATCTCAGTCAAAATAAATTCTTCTTTAAACAACTTCCCTCTTACATAATCGGGAACGTGAGGAAAGCCTGACCAACCTGGGAGGTTGAATTTGGAAGCTGGGCATTTAACTCTATTGGTTATCTCTCGCTTGAATCCTCTGCATGCGTGAATTGTCAAGGCGAAGTGCAACTATGTGCTTTGCAGTTTAGCGTATTATATTTATTTCTTATCATTTCTGCATAGTCCATTCCCAACTTGGACTTGCATTTTACCTTAGCAATTTACAAGTCTGTATAGGATATAAATTGTTGTATTTATGTTATAATATGTATAATAAAGATTGCTTTTGTGTTCTTTTATGATTTAGATTTCAGTGTTTGTGATTTTTAAAAAAATACCAGTCAAGTTTTAAATTGCCTGTCCTTAATATCCCTGTACCCAATTAGTATTAGCAAAGTTATAAAGTTAATTCAATTACTGTGCAATGAAATATGAATCGCATACCTCATGAAGAGCACATTATGAAAGTCTTATTGCAGTGAATAAAACAAATCACTTCATAATAAATTCTTATGACTTTCATAGAGAACTATTAATAAAGATCTTAAAAATACAGTTGTGTGTTGTATTGCCACACGCATACCTTACCAGGTTTCATGTGAAGGAAAGAGAAGAAACTGGAGATGTGTATGTACTTTATTATGATGGCATGAGAATCTGTCCAGCGTCACAGTAAAGTGTGCTGAGACGCACCCTTCAAAGGCGATGCATCTTCTTTAGAAGTGAAACACAGAAGTACACACTTTGTTGTGAACTTCTTATTAAAAACATTTTTATTTGCAAAATAAATTACATATTCATAAAATTAATTTACAAGTAAAGCTCATTACTTACATTATATATAAAATAAAGATTATTGCAGCACAATAAATTACTAAAAGTTAGGGAACCAGCCTTTCACGGTCACTCCATAAGCTGTTCACATGCTTTCCTCCAGTTACAACAGTTTCTAGTATAGAAAGCCATCGCTGTTCAGATGTTAGCACTTTAATCTCAGTTTGTGCCTTTGGTGTATCTTTAAATACCATCATTTAATTTTTTTAAATTTATTTTTTAAATTATTTATTTATTTATTAAAAATTTCCACCTCTTCCCCGCCTCCCTTTTCCCTCCCCCTCCCCCCCCACCCCCTCTCCACCTCCCCCTTCCTCTCTAGTCTTAAGAGCAGTCAGGGTTCCTTGCCCCATGGGAAGTCCAAAGTCCTCCCCCCTCCATACAGGTCTATAAGGGTGAACATCCAAACAAACCAGGCTCCCACAAAGTCAGTCCATGCAGTAGAATAAAATCCCAGTGCCATTATTCTTGGCTTCTCAGTCAGCCTTCATTGCCAGTCACGTTCAGAGTGTCCATTTTGATCACATGCTCCATCACTCCCAGTCCAGCTGACCTTGGTGAGCTCCCATTAGATCAGTCCCACCGTCTCAGTGGGTGGACACACCCCTTGTGACATTTGGACCTAGGGAGCTAAGTCCAGTGCTCCAATGTGGGTCTCTGTCTCTATCTCCACCCATCACCAGATGAAGGTTCTATGGTGATATGCAAAATATTCATCAGTATGACTATGGGACAAGACCAGTTCAGGCACCCTCTCCTCTGATGCCCAGGGAACAATCTGGGGATCTCTAGTTGGACCTGGGATCCCCTCTAGAATCAAGTCTCTTGCAAACCCTAAAATGGCTCCTTAGTTGAGATATTTACTTCCCTGCTCCCATATCCATCCTTCCTCCATCCCACCCATCCTATTCCCCCAAGCCATCCCCAATCCTCCCCTTCTCCCTTATCTCTACCCATCTCCCCTTACATCCTCCCCCCTCATGCACCCAAGTTTGCCTGGCAATCTTGTCTACTTCCAATATCCAGGAGGATAATTATATGATTTTCTTCAGGTTCACCTTATTTAGCTTCTCTAGGATCACAAATTATCGACTCAAAGACCTTTAATTATGGCTAGAATCCACTTATGAATTTTTGACAAGGGAGCTAAAAGTATACAATGGAAGAAGGAAAGCATCTTTAACAAATGGTGCTGGCATAACTGTATGCCAACCTGTAGAAGAATGAAAGTAGATCCATATCTATCACCATGCACAAAACTCAAGTCCAAATGAATTAAAGACTTCAATATTAATCTGACCACATTGAACCTGATAGAAGAGAAAGTGGGAAGTAGTCTACAAGACATGGGCATAGGAGACCACTTCCTAGGTAGAACCCTAGTAGTACAGACAATAAGAGAAACAATGAATAAATGGGACCTCCTGAAACTGAGAAGCTTCTGTAAAGCAAAGGACACTGTCACTAAGACAAAAAGGCTACCTCCTGACTGGGAGAAGATCTCCACCAACCCCTCATCAAACAAAGGTCTGATCTCCAAAATATACAAAGAACTCAAGAAACTAGACACTAAAACTCTAATTAACCCAATTAAAAAATGGGGTACTGAACTGAACAGAGAATTCTCAACAGAAGAACTTTGAATGGCCAAAAGACACTTAAGGTCATGCTCAACATCCTTAGCGATCAGGGAAATGCAAATCAAAACAACTTTGAGATATCATCTTACACCTGTCAGAATAGCTAAACTCAAAACACCAATGATAGCCTATGATGGAGAGGATGTGGAGTGAGGGGAATACTCATCCATTGTTGGTGGGAATGCAAACTTGTGCAGCCACTGTAGAAATCAGTGTGGCGGTTTCTCAGGAAACTGGGAGTCAACCTCCCTCAGGACCCAGCAATTCCACTCTTGGGAATATACCCAAGAGATGCCCTATCATACTGCAAAAGTATTTGTTCAACTATATTCATAACAGCACTCTTTGTAATAGCCAGAACCTGGAAACAACCTAGGTGCCCCTCAATAGAAGAATGGTTAAAGAAGGTGTGGAACATATACACATTAGAGTTTTACTCAGTGGTAAAAAACAATGACATCTTGAATTTTGCATGCAAATGGATGGAAATAAAAAACGCTTTCCTGAGTGACGTAACCCAGACCCAAAAAGAGGAATATGGTATGTACTCACTCATCATTTAATTTTAGAAAGTGATTTTAAAGTTTCCCATGACCTAAACATTCTCTTATATTCCTTTTGATATCCTTGCTGCTTAACTCATGGAATAACTCAGATGTCCTGATGTGAAGCTAGTCCATGCCCCATGTTGTGCTGATTGTGTTGAAATTTCCTATGTTAGTAGATTAATTATTTCCTTGAAAGTTTTTAGGCAATTTGGAAGTTATGGGAACTGGGGAAAAACAAGACTAAATAATTCATTTCTCACTAGTGACTGCATCTGTCCTTTCCAGGCTGATGAGAGGCTTTCTGCATCAGCTTGTAAGAGAAGTGTGTGCATGGTTTTGTTTGTTTATTCTTATGAGGAGTTTAGGAGAGGCCTTTCAATAAACTTTTTGAGTGGTAACTGTAAATGAGCATACTCAATGGTATTTTTAGTTAGTGAAATGCAAAGATATGTGTATTTATGCTCATGGACTTGATTCTCTGCCTATTGGTGACCTCACTGCCTGCCAGAGAAACAAGAATAGAAGGGTGTCAGTAGAGTGACTGATTTCTCTTAACATAAACTTTCTCAAACAAATAAAGCCTGGCAAACCAAACAAGTTAGACATGGTGGCTCATGGCTTTATTCAGGAAGGAGAGGCAAGCAGATCTCTGTTAGTTCAAGGCCTGCTTGGTCTACATAGTAAGTTTCAGACAGGTCAATACTGTATAATGAAGCCATATCTTAAAAAAAATTCACTAGCGTTTCTCAAAAATCACTGTATGTAGATACATAGTCAACTAAATGCTTCCATATTTATGTAAGATTGAAAATGCTAAGTTGAGTGCTAATGTGATTATTAGAGTTGATCTGGAAAATTCTTGCATTAAATAAAGCCTTTTAATTTTGATTAACTTTGTTTTCAAAAATCTCTTTGATTACAAGAGTATTTGTGTGTCTGTCTGTTTTTTCCATTGTGATACATACTTTAACCATGGATGCAACTGGATCTAATAAAACGATGTTTAATCTATAGATATCTATTGGTAGATTATCTTCTTAGTCAATATTCTATTGCTGTGAAGAGACACCATGACCTCAGCAACTTTTATAAAGAAAAGTTTTTAATTGAGACTGACTTACAGTTTCAGAGGTTTAGTCTGTTATCAGCCTGGCAGGGAGTATGGCCACACGTAGGCACACATGGGCCTGCAGGAGTAGTTGAGAGTTCTACATCTGGATTTTAAAGCAGCAGAAAGAGAGAGCTTGGGCTTTTGAAACCTTAAAGCCCACCCCAGTGACACACTTCCTCCAATAAGGCCACACCTCCTAATCTTTTTATGGTATTACTCCCTAAGGATTTAAATATATGGACCTATGAGGGAGCTATTCTTACTCCAACCACCACATTATCCTTTTAGTGTTTAGTCTTCTAATCTATAAATATGATTTTTTTTCATTTATTTAGATTTTCTTTAAGTTCCTCCAACAGTGATTTACTTTCAGTGTGTAAATTTTGTGCTAATTTTGTTAAGTTAATTACATGTGTTTTATTATTTCTGATACTGTAGTAGAATTATTTCCTCTCCCTTTGTATATTGTTTCTTGGTGCGCATGTGTACATGCATGTTTGCTTGTGTGTACAGGTCCTGGTGCACCTTTGTGCATGTTCATGTGGAAGCCCAGAAATGAAATCTCTTGTTTTCCTTGAGTTCTCTTCCCATGGTTTATTGAAATAGGCTCTTTCTCAGAGCTTCCTGATTCAGCTAGTATTCTCTAACAGGTTTGCCTTGGGGATTCCCTGGCTCTGTCTAGCTGGGATTCCAGGTAGCTGTCTCTCTTGCATGTCTTTGGGTTCTCAGCAGCCAAACTCATATCTTCATGCTTGTGCGGCAAGTTCTTATTTCAGTGAACAATCTCCTTAGTCCTGGAGTTAATTTCTTAATTTACTTATTAAAATTTTAAATAGCAAAGGAATAAAACTCGATAGTGTTTTGTATTTTGATCTTCTAACTTTAAACCTTGTCCTATTAGTCAGGGTTGTTTTTAGAGACACAGAATTGATAGGATGACTTACATAGTAGAAGAGGATTTAATAGAGTGACTCTATTTGCTTTATAGTATCTTCAACCCCTAATATTCTCTCTTCCATCTCTTGTATTCTGTTGGTTATGCTTACCTCCGTAGTTTCCAGTTGTTTACCCAGATTTTCCATATCCAAAATTCCTTCAGTTTGTGTTTTCTTTATTGCCTCTATTTCAGACTTTAAGTCTTGAACTGTATGCTTCACCTGTTTGATTGCCTTTTCTTGGTTTTCTTTGAGAGATTTACCAATTCCTTCCTAATTTTTTTTTGGTTGCCTTTTCCTTTATTTCTTTAAGGGAGTTTTTTATTTCCCCTTTAAAGGTCTTCATCATCTTCATAAAGTTACATTTAAAATCATTTTCTTCTGCTTCTTCTAGATTAGGATGATCAAGTGATCAAGTCTTTCTGATGTATGGCCACTGGGTTCTGGTGATGTGTTTTTTTATTTTTAATTTTTAGGTTGTTGGATGAATTCTTGCATTGGCACCTACCCATCTCTTTCTTCAATTGATGCCGACAGTGTCTTTGCATCTTGGTCCAATCCTTGCAGGAGCTGTCTGTGTCTTGGGAAATGTTCTTGTTCTGCTTTGTACTGTCACTGTCTGTGTCTCAGGGGTTTTAGAGCAGCCTAGCTGCAGGAAACTTTTCTGCTGGCTGGCTAGAGAAACTGAGGCAGGTGAGGGTGGATCCTGTGGTTTTACTGCAGTATGGAGGACATAGAGGGTGGGATGTCCTGCCTGGTGGCTGGTCACTCACATCATGGTCTTCTCTGTGTGGTAGCAGGCTATGTTTCAGAGTTCCACTGAGGTTGTGGGGGTGGGGAAGGAGGGTAGGCAAGTTTGGGGGCAGGGTGGGATTTGTAGTCCAATGGTCAGGATGGGAGTAATGGAGCAGCCTACCTGCAGGAAACTCTCATGTTGGCTGGCCAAAGAAACTGAGGCAGGTGGGTGAGGTGCCCAGGGTTTTGCTCTGATATGGAGGGCCTAGAGAGTGAGGTGTCCTGCCAGATGACTGGTTACTCACCTCTTGGTCTTCTCTGTGTAGTAGCTGAGCTGGCTTTCCCTTTTGCCTCTTTTTATGATTTCTTTACTATATTGATTCTATCTACATGATAAGACAATGCCTTACTTTTTATTTTCTTCATTTTGACTGTCTTAATTCTTTGTACATACTTATAATGTCTACTTTGAAACTTTAGTCAGTTAGACCTATTGTTGATCTGCTGTTCCAGGCAGTGTGGTGGTTTGAATAGATATGAGTCACATAGACTCATGTGTTGACTCAATGCTTGACCCATAGAGAATGGCGCTACTAGGAAGTGTGGCCTTCTTGGAGAAAGTTTGTAACTGTGGAGGCAGACGGCAGACTTTTAGGTATCATGTATGCTCAAGCCATGCCCAGTGTATGACAGTTCACTTCCTAGTGCCTGAGAACCAAAAATGTAGAATTCTTAGTTCCTTCTCCAGTACCATGTCTGCCTGCTTGCCAGCATCTCCTGACATGATGATAATGGACTGAACCTCTGAACTGTAAGTCACCCTAATTAAATTTTTTCCTTTCTCAGAACTAAGATTGGCAGCTTTCATTGATTGTTATGTTTCTTTATGTGAGGGTCAGAAATCCCTCTAGAATCTGTCTCTTTGTTGTTTAAAAGTCAGCATCTTAGATGTTATAAGCAAAAGCCCCGAGGGTGGTCTCCTCATTCTTCTAAGGAGGTTGTCAACTGCTTGCTTATTTAATATGTGAGACCCATTAGATTATTCTGGTTTCTCTCCCATGCAATGAGAAACTACTGATATCTCTAAACTGCAGCCTTGGAAGTTGTCAAGGTTCTTTTATAAATGTGTCTCACTATCTCTCTGACTGCAGCCAGGTCTGCTAATTCCTGGCTGATTACTCTGTTGTTGTTAATAATGCTGTGGAGCACACATTTGTCTCCAGAGTGATCTGAATCCAGGCTCCGTTGCAGGGTTAGTGTTTGAGGATCATATCTGTTTGTTCTAACTCCAGGGGAGCAGCTCTCTTTGCTTCCCTTTGCCTTGGTTCTGCATGGTAAGCTGGCTGACCTACAGAAGAGTGTGATTGGCAATGAGGTCACACGGTGTGCTTAATTTCTGTTGACTATGACCTCAGTGTTTCTCAGTGTATAGCCTGCCTCTCCCTCTAGACCTGGAGTTGATAATTTTAGGATATTTTCCTCCCAATAATGCTCTTGTTTTGATTTCTCCGAAGTAGGTGGGGCTTGGTAGCATCTGGTTTCCTTGCTTGACTTCTGCAGTCTGGAATGTCTGACTACTGAGCAACCAAGGATGGGGTAACCAGTACCCTAAGATTCTTTGCCAGGCATATGGTTAAAACATTTGAGTTAAAAATAAGGGTTGAAGTGAAGGGAGTTTCCAAGCCTTTGGAGACATTAGGATCTTGGTTGTGTAACCTTTAGCGGTATGAGAGAGGTGTGGTCATTCTCTTCTGCCCTAACTGGGAAGTGGAGTAAAAGTAGCCCATGCTCTTGCCTGCAATCGTTTGGAGTGGGTAGAGGTGAGTGTGCATGTGTTGAACACATTAAAGAGTGCTCTCCCAGTCTCATGCATTCCTCCCCTGAGGCACCGAAATGCAATCGGTTGAATGCACTAGCTATAAATTCAGAGTCACCAATATTAAACCCATGTTTAGGGAAAAATCAAAGCACTTCCTCTTGGTGTCATTTAACCAAAAGTGAGCCCAGATTTGCATTATTTACTTCATGTTCCCTGTGTCTTATGTCCTCTGTCTATTTTTTGAATGATTCTGAATCTGTGCTGTCTTGTGAATTTATCACTGACTCCAACTGACCCACAAAACAAACAGTATTATTTATTAAGCATGTTTCACTCTGTAGACCAGGCTGGCCTCGAATTCACAGAGATCCCCTGCCTCTGCCTCCCAAGTGCTAGGATTAAAGATATGCACCATCACTGCCTGTCATATCTTTCTTTCTTTTTAAATAAGTTATTAAAAATTTACTTTTATTTAATGTTAGTTGGTATTTTGGCTGTATGCATGTCTGTGTGAGGCTGTCAGAAGCCCTGAAACTGGAGTTACAGACAGGTGTGGGCTGCCATGTGGGTGCTGGGAATTTAACCAGGCTTTCCCCGGAAGAGCAGTCAATGCTCTTACCCACTGAGCCATTTCTCCAGCCCCTTTATTGTTTATTAAGCACTATCCCAAGATTGTGTTCAACATTTATGGCATATATTCATCTTGTAAGAGTTCTTTCAACCTCTACTTTTGTTGTTTTCAGCAAATGAGAGACAGGCATTATTTTTGGTCAGGGTTATGGAAGAGTACGTAACCAAGATTATAGCTATGCATTAGCTTAGATTATAAAGGTTGATTGCATGGGAAGTTCCAGGCAAGCGAGGCTGATTGCTACACTGCTCTCTTAAGAGCAGGTTAAACAAACAGGCTGGGTACACAGTGGGATAGCAGTTTTAAGTAACTTCAAGGTATATTATTAACTCTGGCTGTGAGGTTTGACAAAAATTCCAGTCACTTAGAATGTGAGAGGCATTTTCATACTATTGCGCTGCATCAGGAAAGGGTTATAGACTGTCACTGCTCTTAAAAGGCTTTGGTCCATTTTTAGTTTCATAGTTTTTTTTTTTTAACTTGTTGCTTATTTTTCTGACCATTTTTAGAGTCTTTAATAAAAAGTTCCACAAATAGTGTGGGAGAAGTTGTTTATAGCACTCGTACACAGTTCGGTAGTGTGTAGAGTGTTCATGTGCTCCCCAAGCAACCCAAGAAATAGCGCATAGACACTCCTAGCTGCTGTACTTGCCCTCCTACGCACATCTTATTTTTCCCTTTCTGACTGTTTCCAAATCAAGTTTTCATATTCCTCGTGGGACTTAACATTTCATCGTATAAAAATATGTTCAGAAAATGGAAGTAAAAGATTCCTCATATGCAATGATAGCAGATGTCTCCACAAACGAGATCCAGTTCTTACTTTAAGGCTCAAGTAAGCAGACCATTTGCTGACTCATCTCTTTAGACACAGCCTTTAACTTCCTCATTTACACTGAGACTCGAGTGACCAACTCCCGCTGTCACTAGCTAGTAATCACATCTCTATGATGAAATATTAGACAAGGTACTAATTCTGGTTGTTTGGGTTCAGAGTCTTGTTTGATTAGACCCCAGAATTGTGAGATTTTACACAGAGCTAACATGCACAACTCTCTATTCTGACCCAGAAGTTTTCGCCTTCACAAACCCTGAACAGCAAGTTTATCTTGAAAAACTGTTACGTGCTTATCTAGAAAGAGGAGGTGCTTTTCTCAATGGTCAAAGGAACGACACAGAGTTAGGAAATGCTGAAGGGTTTAATGTGGAAACCAGAAAAAAAGCAGGGATTAGGATCTTTCTGTGGCAGAGTAGTGTGCTGGAGAAATGACGGAGAGGGAAAGAGGTTTGAGACGTGGAATGTTTACAAAAAGCAGTGAATACTAGCAGGAGGTTAACGTTTTGGAATTGATTTGTGGTCCCAAATCCCCTCAAGGCTGATATTCATGCTTCTTGTTCACTCCACTGTCTAAAAGACACAAGAAGTGCCATGCTTAAACTGGTTTCCAAGACTGTTTTCTTATGGATCTAAGATTTCAGATTTACTTCGAGATATTTTCTGCTAATTAAACAATGATGCTTTAAAGTGGTAATGTTCTACTGAATTTGTTTTCCCCCCAAAGCTTCTTTTATTATTTGGTTCTTTTTTGATACTAATCTCATTTTTTCAGATTTGAAAAGAAAAATCATTGAGTGTGTGTGTGTGCGCGCATGCGCATGTGTGTGTGTGTGTGTGTGTGTGTGTGTGTGTGTGTGTGCATGGCACATTGTATAGGTGCCCGTGGAGTTCAGAAGGTGTCAGATACCCTAGAGTTATCGGTGTTTGTGAGCTGCCTGGTATTGGGTTGGGCATAGAACCCAGGTCCTCTGCAAGAGCAGCAGGTGTTCTTAACCACTGAGCCATCTCTCCAATCCCCACCAGTCTAATTTTTACAGCTGTTTTTCCAGTGGCCATATAAAGACTTTTCCACTCACCTAATGGGTTCTGACCTAAAATCATTGTTACCAATGGAAAAAAATAAACACCTTTATATGAGTTTCTAATCAGCACATCCCTCATTTCTGAGATGGACAATGGAGTTTGGGAATAAATAAGAATTCTTAGTGCTGATAGAGAAAAAATTATATGCTTGTACCACATCCTTCACATTTAATTTTTGCAATTTCACTCAAAATCCATTGGAAGACTTGGGATCTCATATAAAAAATCTATATATTTAAATAAATAAATGTTCATCTACTTTTTAAGAATTCATGTGTGTGTGTGTGTGTGTGTGTAGGTAAGAGGTAAAATTGAACAGCATTAAAATAATGTAGGTAAGAGATAAAATTGAACAGGATTAGCATGTAAATGTTATTGAGGTATAACAATATGTGTGTGTGTGTGTGTGTGTGTGTGTGTGTGTGTGGAGAGAGAGAGAGAGAGAGAGAGAGAGCACAAATTTTCAGTAAGGAATAAAGGGCTCCAGAGAAAATTCATTATTTTTTTAGAAACAGTGTATTCCGAAGACTCAAAGTCAAACAAGGTATAATTGGTGAAAATGGTATGAGACAGAACAAACATGTTTTATTTCAGGAATTTACTTTATAATAATGCTGTGGAGATAAAAAGAATCTTCTCCATCTGTTGAGCTGACTTGTGAGAGATATAGCAAGCACTCTGGCTAGGCATATATAGCTTATGTGTGGATGCTTCCTTCTCTCCTGTTCTATTTCTTTCCAGGAAGTAACAGATGGTAAGATCTTCCAAAATCTCGAGTTCAGTGCAATCCGTAGCAGCTGCTCAGAAGATGGTTGAGAATCAGGGAACTGATGCTTAAGAAAGGTGCCAGGCTGCATGTACCAGGCACACAATGGAGGAGACACTTATTTGAAGGTGAAGCAACTAGGGCGTTGGCAAATGGAACTTCTGTCTGAAGATGTATTGTTCAAGATCCAATCACATGTGTGAAAATGTCTGAAATGTCTGAAGGCACGTAGAAGGCATGTTCCACATTCTGTCATTGTTAAAACTTTGAAATAAATTGCTGACTGGAGTACACATAACCCTCTCTTGGGAATAATGGCAACCCGAGTGATCTTGCCTTACCATCTTTCTCTCTGAAGAAAAATAAGATGCCTTACTTTTTAAGCAGCAATGTCTGATCGTATTCTCCATTCTTAGTTAGGCATTAAGATGAACAAAATCTTTTGCCCTGTTTCTTTGCTTCCTTCTTGGTTTCTGGCACGTTAGCAGAGACAGAACTGCACCTTTGTGTTTACTAGCCTATGAAATGAATAGGTCAGTTCTCTGGACTAAATTCAATGCCATTTGTGGCAAAGTTCTTTGCTAAGCTGGCTGAGAGACCACAGGTTTCCTGGAGCTCTTTCCGCTGGTGGGAATTAGCAAGATGGCAACAGCGCCGTGACACATCAGATTTTTGAGAAAACAACATGTCATAATGTAAGTAAGAGATAAAATTGAACAGGATGAACACGCAAGTGTTATGGAGTATAATTGACAAATATAGGCAACAGAAGTATATTTAAGATTCAGTCAAACTATTTATAAATAAAATTACTGAAAGTAAGAGAGGACTTCATCAAAATTGTGTTTTATCTTTAACCAACAAAGAAGTTGAAATAGGGCTGATGATTCAATTTGCGGAAAAGAATCAAAAATTATTTTTCCTGTGGATGGAATAGCTGTTACTGTAGTCCTTCCCTATCCAAATGCCAATGGATGTGTGAAACCATGGATTACATTAAACCCTGCATCTATCACGTGCTTTAGCGTGTATCAATGTACACAATAATACTGAATTTAGAAATCGGTTGTAGAAAGGAATGGAAACAACAACTGACATTGCAAACATAAAATTATAATGCTACCAATAATATAAATGAGGTCTGTCTCTGTCTCTCATGGGATTTCTGGGAAATTTCCAAAGTTTAGTGTCCATTTTCTCAATAGTCTGAGGGCATAATTGCCTTTTTAGATTATATTTATTCTGTGTAGCAAGGTTAAAAAAGAGATTGCAAGGAGCAGTTCCATAACTGGTGTTTACAGCCATTTATACAGGTTCACTAAGAACCTGTGATACTGTGAATAGTCTGTTTTCAGCGATGTTTGTCCCAGATGTTGCTTTCTTCACCTCCCGCAAGATGGCCTTCGGAACCCACATTTAGGAGCAGAGATATGTGCTCTTCTCTTAGAATGAATCGAAACCATTAATTGGTTATTTGGGCTCAAGAAAGGTAGGATATCTTGCAATACTTCCTGCATGTACTCAAGGTGTTGGCCAAGGATGAGCTAAGACACACAGAGATGGGATATGCTGTTACTAGGCTCATGGGTTTCATTGAACACAATGCCTAGGTGGCAAGTACAGTCAGGTTTGATTCTGCTGTGAATATTTCTAGAGCTGGTTGAGGCAAAGAAACGTGATGCTAAGAGTCTCCAGTGGTCCCTGACTGTGGGCTGGTATGTGGATATCTTAGAGCTTTCTTCCTTGTGACAGATGACATCAGGGTTCTTTCCTTCTTTTTCAGGAGGCGTCTCTGCTGGTATCATCAGCTAGACCTGGTTTTGAATGAGATCTATGATGCTCTGTCTATGGTCTATGTCTATGGAAACCTCTATCTATGGTCTTCTAATGTTCTCCTGCTGGGATCAGTGCTACTGCGTGAATATGTGCACAAGTTTTTCAGCAGAGTTCTTACCATACTGACACCAGACAGACTCTGGACCTCACCAAAAACATTCTAGAGCCATTTGTATCTTAGTACTCCACTGAAAAGAGATAGTTACACACTGCTTGTACAATATAGCTTCCCACTCTTTCTGTCCATGATGGTTGGAGGGTGCACAGCAAGCACTGATAGGGAAAGGGAGTTTCATTTCATGCCAATGCCATGAAACTCCTGCTGGAGACGGACAAGTTCTTCTGGGGTGACTACCTTGACCTCCATGGGGACCTCTGTATGACTGGAAAGAGTGACACTGACATCCAGGACAGCAGAGGCAGCTATTCAGTGTCTGCTACAAGGTATTGTGCAACAGTGGCAGATCTTAGAGAAGGACTGTAGGCAGAAGGACCTAGAGATAGCGGAACGGGTGAAACACTGTGTGAGGAAGACAGACAACTACTTTAAGTCTCATAGCAAAATGTACTGCACCCCTGCACTAGTCCACTTCTCAGGGTGGCAAGAAAGATCTACAAATCTACAAGCAGAAAAAGTGACCTAGGGATTGCAACGGCTTGGAGAAAAGGTTCTTAATAAATTATCTGTAATCTTTATTTTTTTAAAAAAAGATATTTAGAGCATTCCCAGCTTGAGTAAACTTTATGGGGGTTTCTTCCGGCTCTAAGATTTCTTTCTTCTAGATCATACACTTCAGCAAATTTGTAGATTCTTCCTAAACTTCCTTGAAAATGCAATTTTTTTTTTTTAAAAAAAAAAAGCTTGCCATTTTCACAGCCCGAGAATATCTTTTTCAGGAAGTTGGAAGCCGTCCTGTGGGTATGTAGTCACCAGGGATGATTAGACTTCCTTGGCCACTTTGCTCAAATGTTAAAATTACCTCAGTCTGCAGTCTTCAGAACAATTGCCCTGCAGTCTTATGGTTCTCACATGTGACTTTTAACAGCATATATGTATTTGGATACTTAGAAACAGCTAAACAGATTCAACACTGTCTGAATTTTAGGTGGACAGGTGTTCTCTCTCCCAGTCTATGGTGATTATTGATTATAAATTGAGTTATTTGTAGCTCAAATTTATTTTACATTATTATTATTTGTTGGTTGTTGTTTTTTTTCATTTAACATCAAGTTTGACAGGGTAAAATTTTCTTTTTCTCTAGAAACAGGTTTGTTTTTTGCTGCATTCAACAGTGTACTGATAATACAACTCTTTGGGTTCCAGAGTTATTTGACCATCATGTATTAACCAGGTTTGAACAGAATTCTGCATTTTTTCTATCCTTACCATTGCAATGGGTTACCAAGAAGAATCTGATCAGCTCAAGGTTTTCCCATATACTTGAATGAAGTCACTAAATTCTTATATATGCTATAGTCACTTGTCTTGTGGCTATGATCACACACCTGGCAAGGAGTCTCCTAAGGGGTGAATGAATGATTTTGACTCACAATTTAAGGACTGTCACCGTGGTGGGGGGAGAGGTGTGATGGCAGTAGTGGCTTGCAGCTGTGACAGCAGAAGCATGAGCTACTTTGTTAGTGTCTTCGAGGAGCAGGAAGGAAGAAGCAAGGAATTCTGGGAATGCCGGAAATGCTAGGTATGCTGGGAATGCTGAAGCTTAGCTGGTCCTCTCCTCTCTTCTTTTATTCAGTCCAGGATGCCAGCCCACAGACTGGTGCTACTCACATTCAAAGCAGGATCCCTGTGCAACTCAGTCTTCTCTAAATTGTCTTCAAGAAACACCCTTCTAGGTGTGCTTAGATCTTTTCTAGATACACCCTCAAATATGAATCAAAAGGTATGTCTCAACTGTGTTCTCAGCAATTTTTAATCCAGCCAAGTTGGCGATCAAAATTTTATTTACTTAAATATCTTACAAGTTTCCTGTGATGAGTTTTTGGAGGAGAGAACACAGGTATGATCAGGCAGCCATCCTACTTGGCATGCTGGACTTCTAAATAAGAAGAATGGCTCACCAAGCTGCTGAAGTCAGAACACTGAGTTCTGAAGCACGAGTAGTCAGTAGCTGGCCTGTGGACCAATCTGTGCTTGCTGTGTTTCCTTTAATGTGCTTCTTCTGCACAAGACCCTGGTGGTGCAGGGTCACTGTACAATGGGGTAATGTGCTGACCAATCACAGTTGATAGCCTTTTACTATATAAGTGGTTACTTGGATAATGAAGCAGATGCTGTTCCCTGTAACCATCTCTGGCGTGATTCAGCTCCATCCCATTATTGACCCACTATGAGGGCACGCTTTGATCGCATTGGACTTTCCCTTGAGCACCTTAGCTGTATTTTATATGTTCTACATGGTGAAGACCTGGTATTTAATCATTTTCTAAAGATTCTGAAATTTATAGTTATCTTTATTTTCTGACATGTGGTTAACTAGAGGGAGAATTTTAAACATTCTATCCAGAAGGGTACCGATGTATTTCTTCGTTTCATTTCCTTATGTTACCATATCATTGGAGGTCCATTAAGGGAAAGTTATTTCCTTCTGCTCAAAAAATTGGAATCTTCCTCTCTTAGAGATGTGCCATTATCCTCCGTGAAGAGTCAATCCTTTTGTGATTGGTGAAGGATTAACCTTAAACCATGATAAAAAGATGGGAGCAATAATTATCCTTTTAATGAGATAATGCACTTACTCTTCTATGAATCCCATGCTCCCTGTGCAGTTGATGCAGAACTACTTCAGATATTTCTGTGTCTGGACTCAGAAAGGCACGACTTTTACTTCTCTTTCTCTTTTGCCTTTTTGAAGGCTGGCCAGACCCTAAGTATGCTTCCTCTGGTACATTGAGCTCTTTCTGTCTTCTTTGATACACTCCTTCCCTCCACGTAACTGCTTACCAAGGGTAGATGCTTTTCTCTTTTTTCTCTCCGTCTCCCCTCCCTGGGCAGCTGCCAAAATTTACAGCTTGCTGCCCTGGAGGTTTTTCTTTTAAGACTCTAATAAAATTGTTCAGTATTTTTTTCTGAGTCTGTTATAAAAATCTGTTATTAATGAGACTAAAAACTCAAAAAAGTGACCCCAAACTCCCTGGCAACATGTGGCAATTATGGTGGGATCCCCCCAGATTTCTGGTACTGCTCATGCTCAGGTTTCACTAGGCTTTCAAAGTGCTCTGTAGAAAAGCTTCTCCTCCATACTTCCCACGCTTCCAAGTGTGTCTGAATCACTGTGAATCCTATAAAAATGCTGTCTATACTTCTGTGGTTCTGGGACATTCCAGCAAGCTCTCAGATAAGGCCAAACTCTGGGTCCATAGGATGTACCTTGAGTAGCAAGGTACCATTTCATCATATCATGTTTTTGGAGGAAATCCTCACTTTATCTCCATCTCTGTGTTAATAAGCATCCTAAATTTAAATTCAATATAGCTTTTTTTTTTAAAAAAAAATGGGCATAACAACAAAGCAAACCACAGCAAAGCAAATTAAAGCAAAGAAAGAATAAATCCACTGACTCTCATTATTCTCACAGCATCATCCTCAGTAAGTTTGGAAAGCTGTTTAGCTCATTGAGAGAAGAGCCCCCAAGGGAGAACAGAGACAAGCCCAAGCATCTCTCCTTCTTCATCTCTGTTGCACACTGCAAGAGGTCGGGGTAGCATCCAGATGATAAGGGTTGATGTGATTTGTAGGGCACCTGTAGCAGATTGAATATAATTGGTCCCCATAATCTCATAGAGAGTGGTACTATTAGGAGGTGTGGCTTTGTTGGAATTGTTAAGGCTTTGTTGGAGGAAGTGTGTCACTGTTGGGGTGGGCTTTGAGATTTCCTCTGCTCAGGACACTGCGCAGTGTCTCAGTCAACTTCCTGTTGCCTACAAGGTATAGGACTTGCAGCCACCACTCCAGCACTACATCTACCTACATGCCACCAGGCTCCCTGTCATGTTGGTAACAGACTGAACCTCTGAAACTGTAAGTAGGCCACCCCAATTAAATGTTTTCCTTATAAGAGTTGGTATGGTCATGGTGTCTTTTCACAGCAATAGAAGCCCAAACTAAGACAGTACCTCTAGAAGAATTCCAGGTTCTTGTGTCCCAAGACAAAGAATTGGACAGAGACACATAGATAGTAACAAACAGAGTGAGGGCATTTATTAAGGAAGAATATTCATCTAATGGAAGAGGTGGGCTGTAGCAGAGAAGAGTCGAACAGCTCCCAGGGTCCACTTAACAGAAGGCTGAGCTGTCCAACTCATTTGTAGAGCACAGATTTTCTTATGCATGCTCTGCCTCCTTCCTGTAGATCTGCATACATCTGCATGTGTGTCATGTCTCATTAACATCTCCAATTTCCACACAGGGGTATGCATTTTACTGTTATATTGAGTCATAGGCTCTCAACAGACCCTCTGGAGCCCCTCTTCACGTGTGTCGGTGGTTGAACTGGTCTTAGTTAGTCTTGGTAGTGGGGGGGGGAGTCCCAGACTCCCTATTTCCAAGCTTCTTTAATCACATGTATCATATGCTTTGTAGAAGGTTTTGGGAACCACTCTGCCATAGTTCCCTGCCTCACAGGTTAAGTGGTATTTTAGGTGATCAGTTTAATCAATTTGGGTGATTTTGTTTTTCTCTGAATCTGCTGTGAAGTTTCCTGTGGGTCTTCTCTGCTTGCTTTTAATGTCTTTTCTTTCATATTGAATTGAGAATTGTTCTGCATCTACCTCTAAAATACTTTCTATGACAAACATTTTAACAACTGGGAATCTTTCAACTGATGCTTCACTGAAACCCTTTTTTTAAATGATAGTTTAATAGATGTCTCTAGAAGGTGCCTAATGCGTGTTATTATAGTAAAAAGTATTGGAACTTTTAAATAAACAAATATGTTTCATTCTTTTTAAATCTGTATAACATTCCCCAATTTACCAGGCCTGTGGTAGTTTAAATGGAATTGGCTCCCATAATCTCATAGGGAGTGGCACTATTAGGAGGCGTGACTTTTTTGAAGTGGGTGTGGCTTTGTTGAAGGAACTGTATCGGTGTGGGGGCAGATTTTGAGGTTTCTTTTGCTCAGGATCCTTCCCAGTGTCTCAGTAGACCTCCTCTTGCTCAGAAGACTTAGCAATATCAGCTGCCAACTGCCTGTATGCTTCCATATTTCTGCCATGATGAGAATGCACTAAACCCTTGAAACTGTAAGTGAGCCACCACAATTAAATGTTTGTCGTTTATAAAGGTTGTCATGATCATGGTGTCTCTTCACAGCAATAAAACCCCTAACTGAGACAGAAGTCGGTACCAGGGACTGAGGTATTTCTGTGATAGACATGACCACGTGTTTGTTTGAAAGAATTGTACTTTGTTACTTTGGGTTATGAAAGCAGTGGAATACTTTAAACCCTGCTTACTGGGTCATACTAGTAGGAGCCTGAAAGACAGAGGTGCTAAGAGTTATTTGAATTGTCAAGGGCTCACTGCAGAGGTTTCAGAGAAGAACTTTAGTATGTTGCCTAGACATTTTCTTGTGATATTTTGGCGAAAAATTAAAGGCTTCTTTTTGCCCTTGTCCCAAGAGTCTGCCTGAGGCTAAAGTGAAGAGTTTGGATTAATTTCATTGGCAGAAGAAATGTCAAAACAGCCTAGTGTAGACTTTGTCATGTGGATATTAGTGGTAACTCTAATGAAAATTTATAATAAAAAGGAGCAAACTAAGCAGAGTAAATTATAAAAAGTAAGTTTCTGGGGAAAAAAAGGAGCACCAGGAAGTAGGATGGAGCTAAATCCTGTGTTCAAGGAGAGAAACAGGTTACGAAATGGAATAATGGGAATGATGACCTCAAGGTGAGATGTGGCCGAGTTATATTCCTAACTTGTGAAAAGGAAATAAAGAAAATCTTAGAGCTGGGTGTGGTAGTTCAGTAGTCCTTTAATCCTAGCACTAGGAAGGCAAAGGGAGATCTCTGAGTCTGAGGCCAGCCTGGTCTACAGAGCAAGTTTCAGGACAGTGAAGCTTAGGCAGTGAAAGACAGAAAGCTGGTGAGGATGCATTTGATTGAGGGGACCATGTTCCAGCCCCAGCAAGCAGTACAACTGGGCAACTTCAGCCATGTGCTTCTGGCTATAGAGTTAAAGATAAAAGAAAGGAGTTATGGAAGAAAACTTCTGAGCCCAAGTCTGTGTCAGGGGTGTTCTTGGAGGCCTAGCAGAGAGGCCACTGTGTGAAGCTGTGAAGTTGAAACTTGGATTGCACTGGAGAATTCAAGATGTTAGAAATGCCATAGTTGTTGGATGCCTGCCAAGGGGAGTTGCTATCAGGGAGTGGAACCAACTCAAGAGAAAGAAGTGTGTTGCAGTCAACAAAGCTAAATGGAATTGGAGGTCTGAAGAATGCTTTAACATCAGACACGGAGATGCAGAGTTTGGAGTTTGTCCAGCTGGTTTTTGGTCTTGCTTTGGTACAGTGTTTCCTTGTTGCATTCCTTATGCTTTGGGATGGTAATATATTTCCTGTACTGTTCTGTATTGGAAGCATGTGATCTGTTCTCTGATTTTGATTTTTACAGGTGATCAGCTAAGAGATTGCAAGAACCTCAGAAGTGATTTTGAACCTGGACTTTTAAACATTGTTGAGACCATGATAGACTATGAGGACTTTTGAAATTGAATTAAATGTATTTTGCATTTATGATATTGTTATAATCTTATGGGGGTCAGGGGTGGACTATAGAGCAGTTTAAATGTAATTGGCCCCCATAATCTCATACAGAGTGGCACTGTTATGAAGTGTGGCTCTGTTGAAATGAGGATGCCTTTGTTGAAGGAAGTGTGTCACTGTAGGGATGGCTTTGAGGTTTCCTTATACATAGGACACTGCCCAGTATGTCACTTGATTTCTTGTTGCCTGCAAGATGTAGGACTCTCAGCTATTGTCTGCCCAGCATGTTGCTATGCTCCTGCTAGGATGATAAGGGACTAAACCTCTGAAACTATCAGAGAGCCACCCCAACTAAACGTTTTCTTCCTTCCTAAGAGGTGCTGTGGTCATGGTGGCTCTTACAGCAATAAAAACCCTAAGACCAGGTCGCACGGGCCTCATGTCCGAAACGGATGGTGCTCTTTCACTTTTCTTGTGATTCTAAATTCTCAGACAGACACAAACAGGTTTAATGACAGCTTGCACAATTGCCAAGCATTGCACTATGTGCTCAGAAGACATGCCTTCAGTTTACACTCACAGCTGCTCTCTGAGGCTCTGTAAGCTGCAGTTCATAGGAGGGGTTCAGGAGAGACATAATAGCTCATTTGGGAATGATTAGCTGGCTCAGGTCAGAGCCGAAGGCACATTTGGTAGTTCAGGCTAAATTTTGTGGTGTGCCTTACTGCTGGGTGTGTTCAGGTGCCCAGCATTCTCCTCGCCTCGGTGTAAGGATGAATTCACCTAATTATGACGCTGGCTTTTTAAAATAAAAAAGATGCTTATGTGAGGAGTGGCAGGCAGGCAGCACAGGCTGGGCTCTGAGGAGACTTGAGCAATAGAGCATACTTAACCAATAAATTGAATGCCCAGAGGGTGTGTTCATCACCTAATAAATGTGGCTTGATCCCAGAGAACCATCATTCTCTGCAAGAGCGGTTAATGAGTTTTCCAGGTGTTTTCTGTTTGGTATAGCTTTTCCTCCAGGGCAGCTTTGCAAAGCCGATGAGCAGAATTGACGTGACGTGGCAAGTGGTTTCCAACTGGCACGCCTCACGCGAAAAGATGGAGAGCTGGGCTCTTAGCTAGTTAAGTCGAACCTTAGATCCTAAACTAAATGAGCATCATAATGGCAATAAAGACTCAGAATACTTCCCTCTCATATCACGTTGTGTTAATAGTTCTTGGCAACAACAGACGGGGGGGGGGGGGGGGGAATAATTTCCGAAATCGAATTAAAGCAATCTGCATGATAAAAGAATTAGTGAGAGGCAAAGGAGGTGGGGGATTGCTAATGGTTTTCATTATGTGTAATGCTGCTGAGAGCTTTGTCTTCACCTTGATGCTTCGGAGAAAATTGGGCTCTTTTTGGCAGCATTGGCTCCTTTTACTGCAGAGCCTGGTTATTGAAATACGCATCAAGCCTTTGGGGTTATTTTTTGTTTTTCTTTTCCAGGTGCCTGGGGTTTTCTGTCCCATAAGGAGAAGCCTGGAGCCTCTGGGTGCTATTTATTGCTTGTATGAATGTGTGTTTTTTTCTTTTTTGCCACATTTAAAAATGATTAGGTTCTACGCAGTGGCTTCAGAGGAATGCAGAAGAGTGTTGGTTGCAATGCTATGCTCCGCTACTCGAATGTAACCTGGGGCCATAACTTGCATTCAGTTTTCTCTGAGTGATGATGGATTATAGTACCCATCTCATCGGGTGGTGGCAAGGATTTCAAGGAATGTATATAAGGTCTGCAGCCACTTTAGGCAATTCATGATTGATTACTGGTTTCTTACAAGTCTGCTCTGCTCTCCTGGAATTTAATTTTAAGACTGAGCTGACAGTTCAGATATTATTACTGGAGTTTTCAAGGCAGAAGCCCAGGCCACTCTTTCTCAATAGACTAGGAAGGAGATGGGGTAATAGAGAAAATCAGAGAAATGGTATTTGTTCAATGCGATCCTACCGGATGAAGCAACAATTGCAAAAGTTATCTTTACCCACCCATACAGTCTCTTCAGGATCCTGACGTGAGGTTTTTAAGCTTAGGCAGAGAACAGAGGTGTGTATAACTAAATAGTTTAGTCAGTTTCTTGTCCCGCCCATCACTGACCCATTCTGGTGCCCACTGCAAGGTGGGCAGGGAAATTGTTCACTCTCTAATAAATTTCTTCCTGGGAGATTATTTCTTCCTGTGACTGGGCTCAGAGTTTCAATCTTTTCCTTCCTCCAGCATAAGATTCTGAGGAAATTCCAATTCATTGGAGACGCTGTTTTGGCAGTGTGATAGCTGAAAAGAGCTGTCTATGCAAAAACTCAACTTTTACCTTAAAGGGGTGAAGGTCGTTTATTCTGGAGCCAATGTAAGTAACCATGGAACAACTTAGGTTATGCCAAATTTCGTTTTCCAGCATGATAACAGGTCCAAGAAGTTTCACAGTAACAGAAGTAAGAAGATCATAACTCAGGAGGCTTTTCAGATGCATTGCTAAAAACATCAGGTAGACAAGTCACAGAAAACCTGGGACCCATCAGGTAGGCTTTAGATACTATCTGATGACATTCTTAGCCTTTGGATTGGTAAAACTAGGGAATCTATTTACACATTACAGAGAATTTATCTAAATGCATTATGTTTGGATTTCTTTTCTTGTCCCATGCCAGGCTGCTAGCTCTCACCATTCCTGCACTAATATTCCTATCTCACCAACTCTGAACTTCACCCTAAATCATCAGTTTAACTGTGACTCCCCAGTGAAATGGTAGTTGAATTCTTCTATTTTTATGCCTGCTCTGATTGAGTATGCTATAATTAATAAAGTGGGGTTTGACAAGTATGAGTCTAAGTGAGATATTCAGGTAGGTTAATTATCTTTCAGGCTTTTTCTTTTCTTTCTATTCTGTCTTGTGGCCTTCGTGCAAACTTCTTTGAACAGAACTCTTTAACAGATTTATTTATATGTAGTTCACAAAACCATCTGGTAGATATCTTGTCTAAAGTGGTTCTGTTCCACTCAGAAGAATTTGTTTCTAATATGTCCAGTCTGTTGCCATGGACTGAGCCCATATCTAGTTAAGGATGGCAGAAAAGCCCACACACTTCACCAGTTGAGAGCATCAGTTGAGATGAGCTATTGAACCAAACAGCTCCCACTTGGAAACTGAGATTATTCTCATAGATGACACAGACAGGGCCTGGCCAAGCATTTCCAGGTCAGGTGTCTCAGAGGGGGAAATGCTCTCACCTCCCTGCTCCCAATCCTTTATAACTCATCACCTCATATGGTCCAGTTCAAAAGAGAAAGTTCTGTACATGCTTGCCCCCCTTTGTTTTTCTGTAACATGCCACTTCCTGTCCCCCAGAAAAGTAAGGGTTTTGCCTGAAAAGAAGGTATTGTTCATAGGAGTTCCTGTCCCCATCCTGTCTCCAAGTCTGTGCGGACATGCAAGAGAAGCAGTAAGAGATATGCTCTCCAGAGAAAGACTGCACCTTCATCAAAACTTTAAGAGAACTTCACACTCCTTGACAATGCCTCTTTGTTTTGCCACAACCCACTTCCTGTTTTCCAGGTTTTTTGATTGTTTGTTTGTTTGTTTTTTTGCTTTTTATGAAAAGGTGAAAGGTTTAAGACTCGGGTTCTAGTATTAAAGATATGAGGTTATGAAAGGAAGAAAAGAAAGAATTGGAGATAGGCCCTGCTGTCTGTCAGATTTGTGTTTAGTTAACAAGTACCTGAGATAATATTCCAAAGAAGAAATGAATTATCTGGACTCATTGTTTTAGTTCATGTTAGAAGGGCTCCATTGAGTTTGGGTTCCAGGTCAGGCACCACATCCTGACTGGGAGCCTGTGATAGAGCAAAGCTGCTTCCTTCATGGCAGCCAGGAAGGAAGAAGGGGCTGCAGTAGGGGGCAAAGGGAACCAGGGACCAGGAACAAGATACACTCTGTTCAAAGTCATGCCCCAAGTGACCTATTTTCTGTACCCACGGCCCAACTAAGTCAGTTTATGAACCTAGTTACTTCTCAATAGTGCCATCAGCTGGGGATTGTTGTAGGTGGAGCGGGGCCCCTTGTTTCGTCCATCCGGCTAGCCTAACCCCCAAAATAACCACATGGAAATCTGTATTAATTAAATTACTGCCTGGCCCATTATTTCTAGCCTCTTATCGGCTAAGTCTCACATCTTGATTAACGCATTTCTATTAAATCTGTGTATCACCATGTGACTGTGACTTACCGGCAAGATTCTAACCTACGTCCATCTCGGGCCAGAGCTTCATGGCACCTGCCATGCTGTCCTTTCCCCAGCATCCTGTTCTGTCTACTCTGCCCACCTAAGCACTGTCCTATCAAAAGGCCAAGGCAGTCTCTTTATTCAACCAATGAAAGCAACACACAAACAGAAGAACCTCCTACACCAGGGGATCAAGCCTTCAGCTCATGAACTTTGAGAGGGTCATTGGTGGGCAGACCATAATACTCGTTCTTGTTTATAGTCATGGAAACTATTTTTCTGTAGTGACCAAAATTTAATGAGTTAGATATCTATGCATATGTATACCTGTGCATATGAATGTATGGCTTGTCCCTGTTTGTTATGGACATGCATGTTCATGCATATAACTAAGGAGTGATTTGGAGTGTTCTTATTATATTCTAATCTGATAGCTATTGTGAATAATTCATTAGTTAATGTACTGATCTTCTAAGATGATTACAACACTATCTAATGTCACTTACTTTAGTTCAAAGAAAAGAAATTGGCCAAGTCCTGTGCCCATTTTAGGTCATTTAGCAGGCTCTTTGTGCCAACAGTAAAATTCCACCCAATCATCCTGTGGGAGATGGCACAGGATTATGTAACCAGAGCTTCAGAGAGGCCTGTGCTAAAGTCCCTGCTGCTCCTTGACTGTAGAATTTTGTTGATTGCTTGACCTCTGCTTTGTTTAAACATGTCTTTGCATACTGGAGTTCTAAGTCTTCAACGCTGCATTGCTGAGGGAGCAGGGCCCAGTGGAAGGTGTTTTACTTGGATGTCAGTGCACTCATGAATAGATTAATGCCTTTCTTTAAAAAATACCTTAATCTTTATTAATTTTTAAACAAATTTATTTGTGTGTGTGTGTGTGTGTGTATTTGTGTGCTACAGAGGTATAGAACCTGTGTAGGAGTAAGAGGACAAATTTCTCAAGTCCATTCTCTCCTTCCACCTCAGGTTCCATGAACCAAACTCAGGTTGTCAAGCCTGTGGGGCAGGTGTCTTTCCTACGGAGCCATTTGCCAGCCCAGTTAATGCCTCTCTTGTGCTGTTGGATTAGTGCTTGAGCAGTGAGCAATTCTTGTTCTCCTTGACGAGACAGTGACTACATGGCTGGGGAGGAAGCAGGCTGTCACTCATGTCTTGTCCCTTCTGCACACTGCCACTTGCTCTTCTGACTGCCGCGTCAGGAAGCTGCATGGGGCCTTCATCTTGTTCTTCCAGCTGCCAGAACTGAAAGCGTAAGTTGATTTTTTTTAAACAAATTATCTTGTCTTAGGGACTTTTTGTTAAAATAAGTTATTACATATACATATCACAATAGAAACTAAACTAAGAAAGTGTCATCAAAGTTATTTTCTTCATTTGCATAGAGGCTATGTAGTGAGAAACTTATTGTAAAGGTAAAATAAAATAATGCAAGTAGGCACTTGAATTAGCAGTGTTGTTTTGCTGTAAATCCTTAAGACCAGCACCTGGATATTTTTACTAGTGTCTCCAGTGGTCAACAATCAGAGCATGCCACTTTCTACCTTCTGCTTTAGGTTCTTCTGTGGCTAATATTTTCCCAAACTACAAATTTAGATATTAGAATTAAAATATTTTAATGTCAAATGTTTTAAATAAAAGGTGAGCGTGTAATTTCTTTCTTGAAGTTTTGCTACTTTCCTTTCCTTTCCTTTTTTCTTCTTTCAGGTTTTACACGAAGGAGCCCCTGGGGATGCTCATTTTTTGCATGGTAGAGATGATCATAGACTGCAACACAGACTGTGACTCTAATGCTGAGAGATCTGAGTGGAACAGTCACAGCCTCTGACAGTATTCAGGGAGGTCCGTTCCTGAAGCTGTGCTCACCCTGCTCCGGGGTTCTCTGCATCCCTGAGGCCTTGTCCTCATTGTGCTGCTTCAGATGGTAAAGGAGGTGGCAGGTTCTGCAGAAGCAGACAGCATCATCTCAGTGTGGTCACCATGTTTCTTCAGGCCATGTAGCTGTGGACCACGGACCTTCTGAGGTAGAGAATGAAGCTTCCGGAGGCAGGTCCTCTGTGGCTTTGCTAAGATTCAGTCTAAAACACCTTCCACTTAAGGTTCCATTCAGAACCAGATGAAGGCAGTCACTAGTTCATACTGCACGTAGGTGGCCATTCTTTTGGTACTTGATTTGTAACCAGACTTGTGATTTGTAGAAAGATGTACAGAGACTTTGGAGAATATGTTTTATTTTCTGATAATTTTACAAAAGGAAAGTATGGTATATTTTGTTTAATATTTTTAATACGTTTAGATCTAAATCTCCCATACATTCAATTTGGGGTATTATTTAATGGCTTCTCCTTGGGGTTGCTATCTACTCCATCCAGACTTTTCAGCAGATAATTTATGCAAGGTTTAGTAAGATGGACTTATGGCTTAAGGCATGTTAAATGACATAGTAAAAATGTCCTTCAATCAGGCAAATTTACAAAAATTACTTCTATGATTTAGTGGGAGTTCCTCATCCCTCTGCTTTACTTAATGGGCAAATATATCAAGAACGGCTTAGGTAATGTAATTTACAGCCTGCTCTTCCATTAGGAACCAAGTGAGTCTTTTATTTCTTTCTAAACTGAGTCACCACACATGAGAGTCTTTGAATGTTAAGAGAACAAGTGAAAATCTAGTCTTTTTACAGTGATGGAGCAGTTCTAGAGTGGACCAGACAATATACTGAAAGATGGGATCTTCCTTAGCTTGTATATATGGGAATTTGGATGGTTTGCCTGGGACCTAGAAACTGCAATGAAAAAAAATACAAGAAAAAAATCACTAACTTAAAATTAAAAAATCCAGGTAGGGCAATTTTGCTGAGCTGTAAATTTACTGATAGAGACCATTTGGGTTTTTAAATAATCTTCCACATAGAAATTATCTTTCCCCTATGTATCTCAAAGAGAGAACCTGGCCAGGTAAGAAAGCACACTAAGCACTTAGATTTCATGACTGACACCCTCTCAGTCACACTTTCGTGTCTCACTTCTGCTCCTACCTCAGTGGTACCTACGTTATTGACAACCCAGGACTGCACAATGTGGGGCGTGTATTTGTCCCAGCCACCTTCACTCCCCAGAGAACTACGCACTTCCCACAGTGATGACTTAGCTGTTTTGAGAATGTTATATAAGTATTGGCATGTAAATGAGGTTATAGCAATAAACACTGTCTTATAACAAAGACAGTCATTTAATCAGTGACCTATATTTTAGTATGGAAAATCAAATACAATTCATCTTCTATTTAGAAGGAAAAGGTTTCTATCTTTCAGACACAGACACAGAGTAAATGGAAATCTGAAAGTAGAAAAACTACAGAAGAAATACTTTTATTCTAAAGGAATTAAACTTGCTTCTCTAAACCAAAGTTCTCCTTCTTGAAAAGAAATATTATCTCTGGAATTCAAATTTAGTTATTGGAGGACTTTGTTTTGTTTTCTTTTTGGGTGTTTATTTGGTTTGGTTTTTGTTTGTTTCACTTTCGGTTTTTGATTTTCTTTTCGAGACTGGGTCTCACTCTATAGTCCGTGCTAGTTTGAAATTTATCATGTAGTCCAGGATGCCCTGGAATTCTTAGTAATCCTCCTGCTTCAGTTTTTTGTGTTCTAGGATTACAGGCATCCTGCCTTGTCCAGCTTCAGGTAGTAGAGGTTATGAACCCACAGGAAGATGCCGTTGAGGTGTTATTAAGTGAGCTTTAGGAAGAGAGCTGCAGCATCAGGACCATCAGCTAAAGGATGAGTAGGGACTGCTCATGAGACAGTCAGACAGAGAGAAGTGAGACTCTCTCCTGACCTCTCAGTGACTCTTCGTAAGACCTGCTTTTTCAATTGCCTTGCCACTTTTAAGATCTTATCGGAAGCAGAATGAATATTCAAACTGCCTCCTGAGTGAACTGATGAAATATGCGAATGTATGGGAAGTTTCGTTACATTTGCACCATGGTGCGGGTTTTATAACTCTACATGACTTACATAGTGACTCTGGGAGTGAACAACTCTCTAGGAAAGACGTATGTCACCAAGGTAAACAACCACAAGTATGTAGATGAATGTTCAACATATATCATCTCTAAGACACCTTAGTCCTATGTCCTACTTTTTACTGATGGCACAAGCTCCACAGAGGAGACCAAAATTAATAGTAATTAGTTCCATATACAATAGACTAGAAAAGATAAATGAATGAATCCACACAAGTAAAAAACATAAGACACTTATAAAGTATATTTTCTCTCCATATGTATGGAATATAAAATATACATTTGTATTATATATATCACTTCATATTTATAGATCTATGTATCTATACATAGTTTTATATTTTTGTGCATGTAGCTACTGCCAGTTACCAACCCTAACGGTGGGAGATCCCAGGAGAGGATGTAAGGAGTTGGTGAGGGAAGGAAGTGAGCCAGGCCAAGATGGTTGGGAGAATCTTGCAGCCTGACTGACTAGCAACCAGAGTGCTTCTTTATTTATATAGAATTTAGTAAGTGGGGTTTCAATCACGTTGTTCCAAAACATAGATCCTATCATTCTTGGTTTTGGACTTGTATTTCACTTCCTTTTGGTCATCTTTTAACCATCATTAATAAACTAAAAGAGAACAGAGTTATTGTTTCCAATCATCTTCCCTCAAATTTTGACGTCCTTGATAAACAGAGTTGTCATTTTTACTTAGTAACCCCATAACACAGTTGTTAAGAATCTAGAGGCACATGACAAGGTATTCTCAGGCCGGCTGCTTCTGTGCCTACAGGGACATTTGACCAAAACAATCTTCAAACCATGCCAGGCATATTGCTATGTCCCAAGCAGTGTACTATTAACTCTTAATGGTCAGAGTGCCCAAGAAATAGCCTCAGACCGAAGCTGTTGCAGTTATTATTCAAATTCTGGCACAATATCATATTTATACTTTATATATTTATAGAGTACTTTTATCATCTTTCCACACCATTCTTTGCCCATCAGTATAAGCCTCTGTGTAGGACGGAGGTAGCTTCAGCTAGTCTAACTTTGTTGCTGCATATGCCACGTAATTGCCTGGGTGTATAGTGGAAGAGGCTTGTGATCTGAACTGTGGCCAGCTCCTCTGGCCCACTGAATCTTGTTGAACTTTTTAAGTTTGCTTTGTTTTGGTTATCTTGTTTCTGAGTAAGTACAGGGCAGCTGCTTCAAAACTATCTCAGAGCCTCATAAAGAGACCTCTGGCTTCTTTATTTGCGTCACAACCTCCAAGGCATAAGGAAGACCTTCAAGTAGATAAGGATATCTCCCTAGAGTGGGAGAATAGTATGTTCAGGGCTGTCTTGGGGGGAAACTTGGAAAGGAATTAGCATTCCTGGGAGAAGACATAAATGATTCATAAAAAATTTCCATCAATCCAATATTCCCAGATTGTACAAGCATTAAAAGTCTCTCAAGTATGCAACGGGTGGAGGTGAAAACCAAAAGTGGCATGGCGGCCTTCATGTGGCTCAGCTTTGCTGGGTCTGTGTCAAGCAGCTGTGCTGGCCTTATGGCTTCTGCCATCCCCATCAGATATGGGTGTGCCAATCTACATTGCCTTCTACCAACACCAGCTATGTTCAGTTCTTGGTTGATTTAAATAGCTAGTCTCTCCAGTTCAGAAATTAAAACCATGCAGCAGTCTTTATTGCATGTGGACTGGCAGTTGCTCTGAAAGGTAAGGCAGTGTCTTGTGAAAGTTATTTCTTTCCTAAAAGAATCTCTCTCCTACAGGTGAGCCGTGGCGGCTCACAGACCACCTAGGTGTAGTACAAATTCTGAATGTCCTAATTAATAAAATCTCTGAATTAGTTATTAGGGGGTGAAAGCAGAAGTATCAGAGAAGCAGTGCAGCTAACCACTAGAGAGACTTTTATCACTACCAAATCCTCAGGGTAAAAGGGTGATCCTGTCTCTACTAATCGTCAGACTGCCCTCAGACTGACCACCTCAGACTGCCCTGAGCTCCTGTCTTCTCCAGCCTTCCATTCCTCCCTCCACCCAGTCATATCAATTCTGTCTTTGCCTCCATAGTGATGGAATTAAAGACGTGTGACCCCAAATACTAAGATCACCTTTGTGTGAGCTGTTCCTCTTTTAGATTGGATCAGTTTCAAATATCCCAGTGTGGTCTTGAACTAACAGAGATCCTTCTGCCTCTGTCTCCCAAGTCTTGGGATTGTAGGTGTGCCATCACTGCCTGGCCTCCAGTGGCTCAGCTCTGCACTCTGATCTTTAGGCAAGTTTTATTTGTTAAAACACAAACAAAATATTACTACACTAGGCTGGCACACAGAGAAGTGGACAAGAGACTAATTCACATAGGTAGGAGAAAAACAGCACCTGACACTGTCCTCTTATTTCCACACACATGTTCCATAGCATGCATTTACCTGCACACGCATACACATGCACGTGCATACCCCCACACACCCAATTTACAAAGAAAAAGCAGTGATATCTGTGAATATAGTTCATGGACACAGCATTTGTGCAGTATGGGTAAGGCCCTGGGTTCAATTCCTAGAACCATAAAAAAGTACAGTGATATATTAATATCAAAGATGTTGAAAGAGAAACATTATATAATGACAAAATGTCAGTTACTCAAAAAAAGATAACAATACCAAATGTGTTTGTACATAATAACAGAACATCTAAATGTAAAAGAAAAACTGTATTTAGCAGGCTAAAACCAAAAAATATAGCCAATAAATACAGAAAAATCATTTGAAAAAATTTTTAAAAAGAAACCCTCTTCTTCCTAGCCTTTCCATTTCATAGTGATTTTTTGGCAACAACAAATTATTTTAAATTGTTTTTGATGCTATCCAGAATCACTTATGCCCTTCAGGTTATTTAGGTTCTGTGTGAAGACTGACATCTGTCTGTTAGAGCGAATAAACTTGAAGCATTGATGACAATTGTTAATAGCAATTTGACATCAGTAAGATATCCAATCAGTATTTCATTTTTAAATTAAAAAATGTGTCTGTCTCCCCACGGCCATGTGTGTATGTGTATGAAGGGTCTGTGGAGGCCAGAAGTGGTTGTCAGATCCCCTGGAGCTGTATTTAGAGGCAGTTGTGAGCCACCTGAGATATGTACTTGGGAACCAAACTCTGGCCCCCAGGTAGGACAGGAAGGGCTCTTAACTGATGGCCATTTCTTCAGTACATGTCTATGCTTTTATAAAACTGTATTTTGTGAATATTGATCCACCCTGGGTTAAGTATTAGGCAAATCCTATAGTGTTGTGAAGATGGGCCAGTGGGTAAAGTGCTTGCTGTATACAAGCGTAGAGTTTGGATCCCCAGTGTCTTAGGCTTTCTACTGCTGTGAGAAGACACCGTGACTATGGCAACTCTTATAAAAGAATTGCTTAATTGCAGTGCCCCATTTACAGTTCAGAGGTTCAGACTATCACGGCAGGGAGCATGGGGGCATGTAGGCAGATGTGGTGTTGGTGCTGAAGAGTGCTTCCATCTTCACTCAGAGGCAACAGGATGTCCACTGACTGACAGTTACACTGGGTGAAGCTTCAGAAAAAGCCCTCAAAGCCCACCACCACAGTAACACAATCCCAACAGAAGCTGACACTCAGATTAAAGGTAAACCCTTCAGCTTCAAGGTCTGGATTAAAGGTATGAGTCATCCAGTCTTCTCCAACAAGGCCACATCTCCTAACAGTGCCACTCCCTATGAGTTTATGGGGACCAAATACATTCAAGCTACCACACCTAGGGTTCTTGTGAAAAGTTCAAGATGGTAGTGCATGTCTGTAATCTCAATGCTTGGAGAAGTGAAGAAAGAGGATCCCTGGAGCTTGCTGGACAGTCAGGTTAGGCAGACTGATGAGCTCTAGAGGATTGGGAGACCCTATCTCATATAAAAGAAAGTAGGGAACAATTGAGGGAGACAGCAACATCAGCCTGTGTCCTCTGCATGCACTGGCAACTGCACATACCTGCACACACACACACGAACATATGTGTGTGTGTGTGTGTGTGTGTGTGTGTGTGTAATAACACATTATCGAATACATTAAAAGTAAAAAGAATCGCCAGGTGGTGTTGGCACACACCTTTAATACCAGCAATCAGGACGCAGTGGCAGGTGGATCTCTGAGTTTGAGGCTAGCCTGGTCTTCAGAGAGAATTTTAGGACAGCCAGGGCTATGCAAAGAAACCCTGCCTTGAAAAATCAAAAAGAAAAAAAAATCCCATAAAGCAAAGCCTGGACCAGCACCATAGCTGGCTTCCAAAGTGTTAATCTTTAGTACTCTTTCTCAACCCCAGTTGCGTATCCAGGTCCCCCGGAAGATAAGAACTTGCTCCAGCTTATCTTGATGTGTGTCACTGTCAATGCCGGCGAGATCATGTGTTCTTAATTACTGCAGTCAATTGCATCAGGTAGCTTTCTTCTGGGGGGATTTCTGAAGAACGTAAGTGCCTCTGAATGCCCACCCTGTCTTCTCTACTGCTGCCTTTACTACCTGACTGACAGCGCAGTGTTAGTATTCTGATATCTGTACAGGCCTGCATTTGAGGTTCTCACAGGATATGTCCTCAACTGTAGACATTAAAGCACCTCCTCTGCACATTAACTATGTTCCCTTTTGAAAAGTCCCTGCCCACCTCCCATGTCTCTCTCTTTCTCTCTGCCTCTCTCTGTCTCTGTCTCTGCTTCCCTGCCTCTCTGTCTGGCTGTGTCTCCCCCTGCCCAGTGTCTCTCTGCCTTTCTCTTCTGTTCTGCTGCTCCTGAATCCAGAGGCCAGTCTCCCCTCTCCCCTTCACCCCCTTTCCCATTCACTCCTCCCTATAAAAACTCCACTTGAACTCTGTCACATGGCATCTTTCTCTCGCGCACTGCTTTTTTTTTTTTAAATTACAACACAGAGTAAACAATCAAAAATCAATGAAGGAATGAAAAATCAATGAAGGAATGGGTACAGACAGTAGTTTCTTAGCCTGACTCTTCATACATTATAAACAGGCTCACATTTTCAATTTTGTGGCTTCACATTTCGAGGCTATAAAACATCTATGAGGAACAACCTCCCAGAGTAGGAATGACTCCCCTTCTGTCCCCTGCATATGTTCATGGCACCAGTGAGTGAATTTCTCAACACCCAAGATTACAGCCTAGAGTAACACTCCGTATCTTTCCAGATGAACAGGTAATATGAGATTTTTAGGGATATGTATCTGCAGGCATTTGCTGTTATCTGAATCAGTGACGGTTAGCCTTACTCTGCTGTAGAGAATTTGAAAGGAGGCGCCCACTGTCACCGGGGAAATGCTTGGTCTCACGGTACTTTGGCTGGTGTGCTCTTTGTTCTTTACTGGAGAACACATTTTAACTTTACAGGGATGTGCAGTCCTTCTTATGTACACATTTTCCCATGATGCCCTCTGGCCATTCTGCTATTCTTTTACTCTCCGAAAACAGATTTATTCATTTTTTTATGGTCTTTCTCTCATTCTTCTTAGAACTAACTAGTGTTCCTGTCTGTCAAACGGGATTGCACTGTTTCCCGTTTTCCTCCCTCCTTGGCCAAGCTATCCACATCTGTTGCATCATTTCCCTGCTGTGCACAAACCAGCTTTAATTCCTTCCTTCTCTCAGGTTAAAATCCTGCTGTGCCTGGAGCACATATCACTAATTTCTCTGTAGCCTTTTTGTCTCCTTGCCATTTTCACAGGATGTACGCTGAAGATGTCTTTAATTTGAGTGTTGGTGTGTTAGGCTTGGAGGAAATGGATTGTGTGATATCACCAGCCTAGCATCCCACAGGGCAATAATGGGAGGGCTTTTATTCCTCTGAGATGAATGCTCCGCCCCTTCAGAAAGCTCTGATTCCTAGGGACCTCGAGTAAGAAATGCAATCTGTGCTGGGATAAAGCTATTCACTAAAGAGCTTCAGGTGCCTCTGATAATGTTCATTTCCTACATAAGTTCATTTGTCTTACCCACCTCAAAATACAAGCGTTCATTAACCAGAGCTAAATTTAGTCTCTTCCAATTTCAGGGAAAGAAATAGTTGTTTTCAATAATCTTATCTGCTCTATAATTTTGACACAAGTTCTTTCAATTTTGTCAAGATAATGGACATTTTAAGATAGTGATTAATAACACTTCATTACTGTTTTCCCTTTCAGCACTCCCCTTCTAAACCTGTCCAAGGATCAGGTGTTTGGTTCACATTGTCAAAGGTCATTTCTTTTTGTTCATTCTGTCAACCAAGAAGGCAGAGGTACTCAGTAATGCACTTTTGTGTACTGTTCACCCTTCTACTAAGAGTTCAGACCTCTGAATACAGAACTTCAGTTAGGGTGTCTTTAATTTTCCATTTTGTAGAATTTAAGATTAGTCATAGTCTGCTTCCCCCATATCCTCAAAATAGAAACTCAAAATAATAAGGAGACAGCAGCTAGATCCGGGTGGGAGTTAGCTGATAAGCAGGGTTTTGAATTTTTTGATCAAAATAATATTTTTATTAATTATTTTGTTGACTATTTTACATATGCCATGAATATGTTTTATTGCCATTGGTAAATAATGAAGTTGACAGGGAAGAATAGAGGTGGGAAGGAAAACTAAACTGAATGCAGGGAGAAAGAAGGTGAGGTCAGGAAGATGTCATGTAGTAGTCAAGAAGCAAGAGATAACAAACCATAAGTCTTGTGCTAAAATATAAAATAATGGAAATTGGTTGATATAAGATGTAAGAGCTAGCTAGAAATATGCATGAGCATATTCAGTGTTGTAATTAATATAGTTTCTGTGTGATTCTTTGGGACTGAACAACTATGGGATCAGGCAGAACAGAAACTTCCTGTTTACACCAAGTCCAATTTGTGTTGTTCATATACTCACCTGAGCATGGTCAAACTCCCAGTGGCCAGCCCCTTAAAGAAAACCGAGTTCTTCTCTGCCCCCACACCTGCCAGAGGGTAAAGAGCTATACTTTAGCAATCCTATCACAATTTTTAAGAGTTCTATTTAATGGGTTCCTGTCTAGACTGTTTTTTTCTGGGTCTGAGTGTGGCGAGAGGTTGTCGCTGAAGTCTTCTTCTTTATAAATTCCTCCCTTTGCTCCATTTTGTGTGTAGGTATGTATGTGTGCATGTGTATGTATGTGCACCTGAGGTTGTGTGCTGGTATTCTGTGACACTATCCCATGTAGACAAATGTTACTTATCTTAGACAGTGAACCAATGACAGACTAAAGTACAGATACCACCAAAATCCAACTTGGTGAACCAATGAGCTTTATTGGTTACAATAATAAACACATACAATAAACATACAAAGTTATATAAGGAGCAGAAATGACTCAAAGGCAGCTACCTCACCAAGAGCCCAGCCAAGCATAGGTGACAGTTCATGAAGCCTGGAGAGCTGGAACACATTGTGTAACCTCCAGACAACTCAAAACGTTGGAAAGTATCCTTTCCTGGTGGTTCAGTTGGTCTGAGGCTCTTTCATGCAGCTTGGCAGCTTTGTGCTTTTTCTAGATAGTTCAGCAAGCATGGCAGCTTTGTGCTTCTTCTAAGTAGTTCAGAAGCTCTCTGCTTCTTTCAGTCTGCTTGTCTTACCATTGTTTTTCACTGAGACTCCTCCAAGCAGTTCAGGTTTCTCCCAGCTGTCTTTACTGTTCATGTACTGTTGAGGAGGGAGAGTACTAGTGGATCTGATAAGTTTCAGGGGCTTCCTGGAGTTTCTTTGGTTTACTTCTTGCCTTTCCTGAGCTTCCCTACAGGATGGGATGTTTTATTCCCCCTTAAAACATTCTATTGGTGTTTTCCATGTAAACATGTATGTCTTAAAGAGCTTTCCTCTGAGATGGAAAGTTTTAACTTTACAGGAAACTGCTACATAACAGCATGCAGATATCTACATGTGTTCGAGAGGTGATATCCTAGTGTCATTTGTCAGAGCCATCCACTTCAGTTTCTTGAGACAGGGTGTCACATTGTTCTGGAGCTTTCCATTTAAATTTGTGTGACTGTCCAACAAGAATTTATATGTATACTTTTTTCTTTCCTGGAATTTTTTTTTCTCTTGGTGAATCTGATATCTGGAGGTACAGGATTTCATACACTAGACGGGAAGCCTAAGTATCTTTTCTTACTGTGCTGCTTTAGATAATTTCTATAGATGAATGGAAGGTGGCTGGCGATACTACCTTCTTGGGAGAGAATATGTGCCTAATAACAGAACACAACTTTGTATTTTGCTGTGATCCACAGGAATCATGCAGTGAAATTTCAACTGATGGAACAAAATGCTGACACACCAGAATGAATGTGTTCTGATGGAGATAAACCCGTTTGCAAGGTCCTGGGCCTACCACCTTTTGTATATCAGCTGTTCTTTCAGTAAATTTCGTGTGAAGCCATAAGCACTCCCCTTTGGCGCCTTCAGCAGTATATAGATTATTGACCACAACTTTTCCCCATGTACTGGTGTATTGTGTAACTTTGTTCCCTAACTATGAGACCTCCAGTGGGAAGTTTAGTCACATAGTCAATAACCTTGGTTCCTACAGTCTAATCTCTGCTTCGTTCCCTGAGACAAACTTAGAAAACAACTCTTCTGTTTGGCAGACCTTTGGTCAGGAGAGGAATCCTTCATATGGATCACTTTCCAGACCTAGATATGAGGTGGCACGTCCCAGGTTGCTTGATTCTTAGTCTTTCCTGATAAAGAGATTGGTGTCCTAAATTCTCCCACAGCTGACTTGGGAAAGTGCTAACCTACTTAAATCCCATTCTACCCTATAAAGGCTATTAAATCCCTTTCATATGAATGGCATGGAGGACAAGCACCACCGTTTGGCTTGAGTGGCTGGAATTTGTGTGATCATGAATTTTGTACTATATAACCACAAATCCCCCTTAGTGTAACAATGTAGGGTGAAAGATAAAATTTTCAGATCTGTCAAGTCCTCTTTAGCTAGGCATACTGACGAAAATACTAATGTAAATCAAATGCCACATATTTCTCTTCAGCAGCTCAAGCCAGTTGTGATGGGCACCACAAACACCTTTCCCAGCCTCTTCAGGTGCTAGAGGGGTTGCTCAAAGAGTACATTGCTGCTGGGTTTCCTCTCCTTTTTCTACATTCTTTGATTACAAACTTCTAACTTAACTAGCCACACATAAGAATGCAGTTTAACTTATGAATTCCCCTTCTCTCCCTTTTAGAGTTTAGAAGATTCTTATGTGCTGCTGCCTGGGTGTCTTTTCTGACCACATCTTCTCAGACCATCAAGATGTTGACAGTCTACCTTAGGCACTCTTACTTGCGTTTTGACCATGAGAAAATTCAAGCTCAGAGAATTGCCTTTGTTTTTTTTTTGTTTTTTTTTTTTTTTTTTTTTTTTGTGTGTGTGTGTGTAAGCTAGAAACCTAGCAGGAGGAGAGGAGAATAGAGAAAGTGATGCAGGAAAGTACATAGCAGAGAGTTCATTTTCTTCCTCAGATCCTTCTAAGTCCCACACTTGCTGTGAATCTTCTTCTGAACCTCAGAAGACACTGAACCTGGCACTTAGAGGTTTCCAACAGTTTTCAATGTGTTATATACCTCAAACATCACTTTAGAAGCAACGAATTATGGTGCATGTGTGATATGAGGCTTAGAAAATTGGGAAAATATACTTTGTACAAATATTATATACATAAACCAGACTGTGGGAAAGAGTCTTCATCTTTGTGTGAGAACCTCTGTCAGGTTCCTCTTGGGTCATTTTGAAAACTCTGCATTCTTACTAAAATGGGAGGTTTTTTTTTCATAAATGTGAATGGCCATGAAATTTCAATCTCTTTTTACTCAACTTTTTGATTGCCCATATTCATATTGTTTTGAATCCTTTATCTCTCTTTAGCTGATTCTGTTTTATAATGGTCTATCAATATGTTCCATTTTCTGTACCTATAACATTCTTCCTGATTCTCTCTCTATTACTCAGATCTGCTAGACAGAGTAAACATATTTCATTCTTAGCTTCATTTTGTCTACTAAAATTATACAGTTTTTACCTTGATTATAAAAAATAAAGCACTCCATTTTTACAGATTTTTTTTCTGTTTTTTTCTTTAAAAAACTTAATTTTTAAAAGCCTTAGAAACCTAAAATGAAGAGAGAGAATGTTTAAAGCTTGCTGAATAGTATTTATTTTTATAGTGCAAAGTGCTGGCTGAAACAAGGAGTCCTTCCAGTTAGGGAAAATGGGGGGAATATATTCTGTGCTGTTTGATTGTAAATGTGATGGAAACAAGTATCTGAAGCAACAAAGAAAACCAAGTTCGCAGAGAAGAATCTATTTTCAGTCTTACACTGTTGTAAACTGAAGTAGATAGTTTTACAGGCTTCTGAAAAGGATGGATTGATGCTGAGAGTCAAAGGTGAACATGAACAAGTCAACAACTTTGTTCCCCATGGGAAAAGAAATGCATTTCCAACTAGAAAATATTACAAAGAGGAACCAACAATCATCTTGTGTTTCTTTGATATGACATGGATGTTTATGGTAGTGGTAAGTCATTATGTGCATGAATCCACATTTAAGCCTCACAACAAACTTAGAAATGTCCCAGTTACTTTTCTAATCCTGGACTAGGACAACATGACCATGAAATTGTTTAATATGAGCTTACAGTTTTGGAAAGTTGAGCCCATGATGGTGGTGCCAAAGCAGGGTGGCAGAAAGGCTGAGATCTTGCATCTTAATCACAATTAAGGATTGTAGGAGGGAGGGAGACAAGTTGGAATGGTGGAATCTTTTAAAACCTTCTAGCCCATCCCTAGTGGCATACCTCCTCCAAGAAAACCACACATGCTAGTATTTCCCAAAACTTTCTAACAACTGGGGCCAAGCATTCAAACATATGGGCCTGTAGGAGCCATCTTCATTTAAACAACCACAGGCCACTCCCTGGTCCTTATAGATGAATAACCATGTCTAAATGCAAAATGTAATTAGTCAAGTTTCAAAAATCCCCAAACTCTTTCACAGTCCCAACAAGTTTAAAAGTCCATCCAAAGTGTCTTCTAGAACAAGAGGGAGGAATCTCTTACTTGTAACCTCTTATAAAATTAGAAAATGAGCTACACATGTCTAACATACAGTGACAGAGACTATATTTACTATACTAAAAGAGAGGAAAGGGGGAATAGTAAGGAAACACTAGATTCAAGCAAGTCTGGAACGAGACAGTGCAAAACTTCATATCCTGTAGCTCCGTGTCTGATACAGAAGGCTCATATGGGCACATCTCTTCCAGCTAGGCTGCCTGTTCTTCTCTCTCTTGGTTTGGATCCCATCTTTTGTGAAACTCTCCTTGGAGGTGCCTTATAGCTCTGGATTCATAACATCTTGGGGTTTCTAGCATAATGCAGACCTTACTTTCACAATTTCATGTAATGGTATCTCTGGGTCTCCATGTAGGATTTCCCTACATTGGCCTCAGTGGTTCTTCTCAACCACAGAGAGAAAGATCCCCAAATTCGCCAGTCCATTTCCTCATGTATACTTCAGAGCTTTAAAGCTGTAACTGTGTGAGCTGGGCAACACTGCCAAGCTGGTCTGACAATTTGTGATGGAGCCTGGCCCCTTGCATCACATACAGAAGCTTCCATTGCTGCTCCTTTTTAGGAGCAGAAAATTATTCAAGTCTTTCCCTTTTACATTTTGGAAGTTTAGCTGTGTGATGTCTTTCCATGAGGGCAGCTCCACTTTACTCCATGTCAGAACAGGCCTCTATTTAATCTTCTCATCTCTTTCAGCACAAGTCATAAATTCAGCATTCAATTCCTTGCTGCTATTTTTCTCCTGATAGTATAGATTTTGTATTTCTTTTGTTCCATGTGGTTTTTTCATTGTAGACCTTCGTAAGTATGTTTACTAATAACTAAGATACAGAGTCAATAATAGGCTGTCTTGAAATTTCCTGTGCCAAAGAATTTAGTTCATTACTTTTAAGTTTAGCCTCAGACAAATTCTTAGGGTAATATTAGAAAGCGGACACATTCTTTACCAAAATAGTGTAAGAATGGTTGCTAACATTGTTCCCCTAAACCTCTTCAACAGGGCTCCCATAGTCTACATCATTACTATCTTTCAGGTTCCTACTAAGATGACCCATTAAGCATGGTAAACAGCATTCAACCACTTTACCAGTCCAAAGTTTTAAAATCTTCCATATTCTTTCCCAAACCATCACAGTCTGGCCTGACACACAACAGTCCATTTCTGGTATCAACCTCTATTTCAGTTACTTTTCTATTGCTGTGATAAGCATTTACAATTAAGGCAATTTAGAAAAGAAAGCATGCTGACGTGCAAGGAGACATGGTGCTGGAGAGTTTACTGAGAGTTCAACATCCGAATAGACAGGCAGCAGGAACAGAGTGAGCCACTGGGCCTGGCTTGAACTTCTGAAACCTCAAAGCCAATCCACAGTAACACACTTCCTCTAACAAGGCCACACCTACTTCAACAAGACCACACTTTCTAAGCTCTGTCAAGTAGCACCACTTCCTAATGACCAAGAAACCAATTGTCTGAGCCCATGGGAGCCATTCATATTCATTATCAGGGAGAATAGCATGACAATTATTATTTTTCTGTAGAATTATTTTTAAATCTGAGAACTCTTTCTTCTCTACTGTCTAGTATTCTGGACCAATTTAAACCCCTCACTTGGATTTTCTATGGTGATATGGGAAATATACATACGTGTGTGTGTGTGTGTGTGTGTGTGTGTGTGTGTGTTTGTAGTTCTTTTAAAGGGAAGGTTATTTGTGTATAAAATTGCTCATGAACCTTCCAAACAGCATATTTAGATAACTGTTGCATTCTAAATTCATACTGTTTGGTATTCATGTTAAAGAGATTTTGTGGATGCTGCCTTTCTTGGACTCTAGTGTCCAAACCGAGAAGGAGTTGCCCCCAGAGACCACCTCATATACCACAGCCGATGCAAAAGCATGAGGATTTTATTAATTCTGTCACGACAGGGTCCCTCAGCATTCGGGAAGCTGAGAGACCCCGACTAGCTGGTACAGTCTACTTTTAAAGGAGAAGGCCCCATAGAAACAAGAGGGGCTGTTCCTTGACCATTATGATCGGCTTATTCGAAAAGGGCTAATACCAATAATTGACTGGAAAACTATTGTCAGATCAGATGAGGTAAGAGGTCATTTTGACCCCATTTCCCAGGGGACTGAGTCAAAACATACGTATGTGGGTAATTGTTCAGGAACTGAGTACGTGCATGTGTAGCTGTTAGGTCCTTGGTTCCCAGGGGAGGAGGGGAAGCACTGAGGCACAGAGGCTGAGAGGGTTTGGAATTGTCAGAAATGACTTCAGAATTGTCTAAAATCTTACACCTTCAACAACTGTACAGGTGAAGTTCCAGTCTACCCAACGACCATTGTAGGATAAAAGGGACAACTAGAACAGGAACCCAAACAATCACTGAGCACCCTGACTCTGAACCCAGAGCCAGTGAAGGAAACACATCCTATATTTTATCCCTGAACCCAGGACCAAACAAACATGCCCTGACTCTGAAACTAGTATCAAAGAAATACACTTTGTCCCTAGAATCCGAACCAGTGAAAGAAATATGCCCTGGTCCTAAGATTAGAGTAAAAAAAAACTAAAAAGAACCAGTGAAAGAAACACAGTTTGGTCCTGAAGGCAGAGCCATCTCTGCCCCTGACCAACTATACTGACCAATCCCTAAGCAGGGAAAAACTAACCAATCCCCCTTCTCCCTGGGAAAACTCCACCCCTAAGAAGTCCTATATAAGCCCCTCTGTCGGTTCAATTAAAGGCTATTGTGAGGCATAGAAAGTTTTGAAGCATGTGAGAGACACCAGTGTTCTTTGCCGCACCTTCATTGTTTCCAACTTCTTCTGTACCCCCTAGGCTGCCCTTTTTCTGCTGCAGCCAACTGGTAGAACAGTTGTTGGAATTGCTGCCGGAAGAAGGGGAATGCTTTCTGTGGAGGCACTGCTTCTCCAGTAGGTTTTCTAGTTAGGCATTTTCCAATCAGTGTAAAGGCTTGACAAACAATCATGACACATACTAAGGATAATTTCTGCACAATCAAAACCACAGGAAGCAGATACCACTTTTACTAAATTTGCCGTAAGGAATTTGCAATTTAGCTTCCCAGGTGAGACAAAATCATTTACATGGTGAGCAAAGGACCCGCTTAACAATGTGCTGCTCCTCAGGAGTCTTGAGTACTAACACTTCTCAAAAAGAAATACACACTGACGCTTTTATTGTTTTGCAGATCCCAGCTTCTGTAAGATACCTTCATAATCAAAAGGCAATCGAATCACTGAGCCCACTCTTCCCCACAGACATCCATTAATTATCTTCTGCTCTCAGGAAATTGTGGAATAGTTTAAGTTATTGTAATTTAACACTTACATTTATAGTCATTTTTCAAGGCGAAAAGGGCCATCTACAATGAACCTTCAGCTTCCTTTGGAGGCAGTGAGGTGTCACACTTCAAGCTTTTGGTTTATGTAGCTTTTGACAGCTGTCTCCCTAGAACTGTGAAATTATCCTTGATTCTTTCTTGTTTAAATAGAAAAATCCTTGTTGCTAAGTGTGCTCAGTAGTAAAAAAAGGAGACGATCGCATGAGAAAATCAGAAGGCAAATAATATTGACACTGATTATGTTTAATTAATTTTTATAGCATATAAACAACTTGTCCCTCATCTGAAGTTTCATCTTCATCCTACTTCATGTATGCTATTACAGTACACCATCTGAAAACAAACAGAACAAATGCAGATACTACAGGCAAATATATATCTTTTACATTTAAAGTTTTATTTTATTCATTAATATTATATTTTCCCTTCCTCTACTCTTCCCATTTCTCCCCCCACTTTCCCACACAGATCCACCCCCTTTCTGTCACTCACTAGGAAACAAACAGACTTCTAAGGTATGAAATAAAATAAAATATAGGACAAAACAAAACCAACATATTGGAATATATAATACAAGCATACAGAAGGAAAACATATCACAAGAAAAAGGCATAAGAAACTGATTATAGACACAGAGATTCACTTGTTTGCACTCTTAGAATCTATTAAAAACACAAAATTGAAAGCCATAATATATATGTGAAGACCCATAAGATAAAACAGAGAGAGAGAGAGGGAGAGAGAGAGAGAGAGAGAGAGAGAGAGAGGTCTATAAATAAGTTTAAAAAAAAAAAGACGACACAAAACTATGAGATAAGGAACTTTAAAATATGCTGTTGAGTTCATTTTCTGTTGTCCGGCTTCTGCTGGGCACGTGATCTACCCTTAAGAGTAGTTTATTTCCCCAGTGAGACTCCCTTAGAGAAAACTACGTTTTCTTTTCAAGTTATCTACTATAGATATCTTCTGGATTAGGAGACAGGCATGTGCCCACTTCTACTTTCGGCTCTAGGACCTCTCCTGGTGCAGATCTGCACAGGCCCTGTGTCTCAGTCTCTGTGGATACATGTGTTTAGATCCTCTTGATTGATAGGGCCTTGTTTCTTTGGTGTCCTCCACCCCCTCTAGTTCTTACATCCTTCCCACATCCTCTTCTGCAGGTTTCCTTGAGCTCTGTGGGGGAAGGATTTGATGGAGACGTACTGTTTAGGGTCGAGTGTTCCAAGGTCTCCTATTTGCTGCACCTTCTCCAGCTGTGGGTCTCTGTATTTGTTCCCATCTGTTGCAGGAGGAAGGAAGCTTCTCTTATGGTAACCGAGCACGACACCAGTCTGTGAGTATAATAAAATACCATTAGCAATAATTTTCTTGCTGCTATTTTATTAGAACAGTACTGTTTGGTTTTACACTCACAGCTCAGGTCTCTGGGATATCTAGTCTTAGGTTCTTGGTCACCCAAGCACTGTTGGGTATGGGTTCAATCTCATTGAGTGGACAATAATTTCAAATCAGATATAGGCTTGCTGTTCCCATAAGGTTTGTGCCACCATTACATGAGCATATCTTGCAGGAAGGACACCTTTGGAGATCAGGGACTTTGTAGCTGAGGTGGTGTTTGTGTTTCTCCTTTTGTAGTGTGCACAGTATCCTCCTGTACAAAACACATTAGTCTATTACGGATGAAGGCACAATGAAGGCACCATCGACTTCTTCATGTTGAGAAAGTTGTGTATTTCTTGTTTTCAGCAATAGAGTCTTGCTGTTAGTTTTATTTTGTGATTTGGATAATGAGGTCTAGTTTGCCTTTATCAAGATCCCATTCTTCCTATAAGTTTACTACATATACATTTTTCCTTATTTTATTATTATTATTTTTTGTTTTCTTTCATTAAGACAGCACTAGTCTTCCCACTAAGTCACGGGACACAAACCATTAATTCATATTAAAGTATATTATTGTCCATGTTATTTATATAGGTAGCAACAGGATAAAAGCCTTACATATGTTATTAAAACACTGCTGTCAATTAAGATTCTTAAGATGTTTATTTCCAGCATTCAGGGAAGCATTTGGTGACTTGAGAAATCTTAGTCTATAGTTGATGTGACTACTGTGTTAACCCAAGGCTCCTAGAATTTAAAAGTGTTTTGACATTTTCTGTTTATTTTCACTGTCTTTTACACTGAAATTTTGTCTCTTGTTTTATTGGTATTCTGGAAGGAATTCATCATAACAGGTCCAAGATCTAACAATAGTCGTTTAGACAACTTGAGATTGTTTTCATAATCTGCTTTATTGCTTAACTGATCAAGACTAGTCCTTTTAGCCCAGTACTTTTTCATGTTGTTCCACTTTAATCTGAGAGAAACCTTACCAAGTTATGGGCAAATATGAAACTAAGGAGACAGGAAGATTTTTAAAGGACGTTTGCCAACATAAGGGAATTCAGAGTCGAAGGACCCGATGAAGCATAAATGCACAGAGAGACAAGGATGGAGGACCAGTTAGCACAGGGCAGGTCATTTGTAGTTGTCTGGAGCCTAGGAAACCCAGAGGCAGGAAGTAGGAAATAGAAAGAGTTCTATCATAGTTCTCAACTGTGGTCCTCACACAAGTGTCCTCCATGTACCTGGGCTCATTTCACTTTCATTTCAGACTTACTGAATAAGAAGCTCAGCATAGGGCCGGGCAATACATTTAAACTAGCTCTGCCAGTGATTGGCACATTGTTGAGGAAGACTTTCTGAGTTGCCCTATGCCTTTGCCACATGTTATTGCGGAGTACTTGGAGCCTCCTGGTTGGGCGGCCATCTGTCTGCACTTCAGTAGACCAGAGGATCAGTGCCATTGCCAGTGGTGGTAACAAGATGTCCTGCTTATTTGGGACTTCCTAGTAGGGTGGAATGGCCAGCTGTTACGGAACAGTTATTTCTCTGTGGTTGCCCATGGGACACCGTGTAGGGAAAACAGTGCAACACTCATAGCTCATAGTTACTTACCTGAGACTTGTGGAAACCCTGATTAGAGAAGCTGCCTGTTGGCTGGTGTGCCCACAGCATCACCAAGGATTCTGTGCGGTATGAGATAGTCTACCTTAAGCTGTGCAACTCATTAGTGAGTGTGAAGATGAGTTCCTATCTCTAGGAGAACTCAGGCCACAGGCTACAAGGAGACCTCAGTGAATGTATCAAAAATTGTGATCATTTCACAGTTTCAAGAATATTAACAATAAAAGAAAAATGAAACTAGAAGTATGAAATCAGATACTGATTATTTATTTGGACTGAGAAATCATAACAAAATTATATTGGAGAACTGGTTGTTGCATTAACATTTTTAAGGAATATTTTTCTTTTTGTTTTTGTTTATGTTTTTGTTTTGTGTTTGTGTGGGTTTTTCTTTCAAGACACCGTTTCTTTGTGTAGCGCTGATGTCCTGAAACTAGTCTGTAGGTAAGGCTGGCCTCTCATACTCACAGAGATTCACTTGCCTCTGTCTCCTGAGCCCTGGAATTAAAGGCAAGCACCACCCCTGCCCAGTTTCCCAAGGAGTTTTTAACAAGTGTCTATTTTCCCTCGTTAAGAATCTGTTGAAGTGCACTGGCCCCAAGTTACTCCATATAGTGTAAAATAGTGGATTTTCAGATCATCTCTTGCCTTAAAAGTGTTTTACTCTGTTTTGAGGATGAAGGATGACTCTGCACCTGGGTGGACATGTGAGTGGCACCATTTGTCAAGTTCCACTCACAAAACACTGAGTGACAAATGACTTATTCCTGGGAATAGAAAGAGTGGCATTCCACAAGCATATTGGGGCAATCAGGATTGTAGGAACACATGGATTATTATGCTTCTATGAGGAAAACCACACTCATATATAGATCGATATCAGACTGTCTTAATTGGTTTCTGTAGCAGTGACAGATGTCATGACCAAAAGCAGTTGTGGATGAAAGGATTTGTTTCACCATATAGCTTGGAGTTCATAGTTTAGGGAAGACAAGGAAGAAACCTAGAAGCAGAAATTCCACAAAGAATTGCTGTTTACTGGCTTGCTCTCCAGTAAACAAGGATGCTTGTTCATCCTGCTTTCAGGTTGTATCTACTACACAAAACCATCTTTCCAGGGGTGACGTATCTTTCCAGAGGAGGGTAGGGAGAGAGATGTTGATTTTAAAGGACCAACTTGCTCAGTTGTGGGACGGTTGTATCTACTACAGAAAACCATCTTTCCAGGGGTGGTGTCTCTTACAGTTAAAGAGGAGGGAAGGGAGAGAGAGGTTGATTTTAAAATGCCAACTTGCTCAGTTATGGGACTGGCAAGCCCAAAATCTACGGGGAAGTTAGAAATTAGACAATCAGAGTTTGCTTAACATTCACACATAATGAATTGAAAATAATGTCAATCAATAAATTAAGTAATGAAATAAATATAAATTAAAAAAACCAAGAAACTATCTTTTTGACATTGCAAACAAATCCTTCTAAAAAATCAAGCAAAGCTAACCCAGGTAAGGCGGAAATAAGGATGTTATTCCAGTGTAAAGTTGGTGAGAGTAATTATAGGACTTCATGGGAATGAATTTGAAAATTCAAACAAAGTATCTAAAAATTACTCATACATTAGACGGATCAGCAATTGTAATTCTGTAATCAAGCCTAATGAAATAATATGTGACACGTGAATCTATAATGTATGTTCATTTGCACATTCAGTGACATCTATAACGAATTAAGATGGAAGTAACCTCAATGAGATTTGTAATTAGAAAGCAGATGCAACCATGTGCTTATTTGGGAAAACAGAGCTGTTTTCCCAGAGGCTTTTGGTCAGATTTCTAGCACCAGCAGGCGTTCTCTCCTCCGGAGCAGACTTCCGCTCCAATCATAAAGAAACTTGCATCCCCAGAGAGTTGCGACACTAAAGGATCAGTGTGGATATCTTAACCGGCAGGCCAGTGTTGTAGTATGAGGATCTACAGCTGAGAGAGACTGCTGAGCTTCTTCCCATGCAGCACACCTAGCACCTTGCAGCACTGTCATTGTTATCCTAAAGGGAGAGAGTTTCCAGATCGTTGCAACTTGATTCCTCTGTTTCCTGTATCTTTAACAATACGGTCTTAGCCTCTAGTTCTGGAGAGCAACCACGAGTAAATAATTTGTATTTTGGAGGGGAGGGGGGCTTCAGGTTTTTCTGTGGCTAACAACTCATAGAATAGTATTCCGCATCTGGCACTGGGGTTCTTATTTAAGAGGCTATGACTTCTGGGGACAACATATCTATCCACACAGGGTACCTATGTTCCAAGTCCTTTGGCAAGTTTATATTCTTTTAATTACAATTTTTAGTTTACAAAGTAGTAGGTTTCTACATACAGCTTTTTCAACTTGTAAAATTTTCTGTAATGATATATCTACTTGCGGCCTAGACAGAAAGAATTAGGGGTTTAGAGGGAAAGAAGGGGGAACAGTATAGGGTAACGGTGAACATTTAGTCAAAAATATTTTGTACATGCATGAAACTCACATAAAATCTCATTAATAAAACATATAGCTCACTCACTAAAGGCGTAAAATTGAGTGGCTTTCAGTAAATTTATGTTTTTCTGTAACCATCAGCAAAATGAACTTTGTAACGATTCCATCACCCCCCAAAGTCTCACACCTTTCAGCTCCAGCTCTCCATTCTGTTTCTCCAGTCGTTGCCAACCTCTAATCTACTTTCTATCTGGGTAGAATTACCTATTTTTATGTATATAGAACCAGGTAATTTTTTTGACAAAAAGTGAGTTACATAATGTATATGCCTGTGTACCTTGGTGTGTAGTAGTATATACATGTATGTACATGTATGCAGAAGCCAGAACATGATATAGAATGTCTTCCTCTATAGCCTGTACTCTTCATTATTGCCCTAAGAGAGAATTTCTCACTGAATATGAAACTCTTCTGTGGAGTGTGATGCATCTTATCAAACAGACCCCAAGCTTTACATCCCACACCCTTAGAAACCTCTGATATATCCCTATTCTCCCTTCATGTCCTCTTCCTTTTTTTAATAGCCCAACCAGTCAAATTAGTGCAACCTGCTGCTTATAGGTGTCTAGCAATTCATCAGAGCATGAACAATATATGAGCATCCATGCTCCCGAAGACAGATGGTTTCCTCTCTTCCATTAGTCATCAGATGTCAACTGCTTCTCAGCCAGGTACAGACTTCAGGAGCCCCTGGCCAATGCATATTAAAATGTCTACCAACTTGATCTTTTGCAGGCAGTCATATCTTTTGTGAGTTAATTGGTGCAAAAGCCCTATAATGGTTATGAAACAGCATTTCACTCCCCATTGTGTGGTTCTTCCATTCTTTCTTTCCCCTCTCCTGTCCAAGTTCCCTGAGCCACAGAGTAGAATAGGCTTTTTAGATGATCTGTTTAGAGCTGATTACTCAACTGAAAATTGTGGAGGCCCACAGATGTGGATCTTGACTGAAAATCAGAGAGTTCAGACTTATTCTTGCTCCTCCAAGGTTATACAACAGGATGTTTTGACCTAAGGTGTGGCTGCTGGATGTCTTGCCTAAACAATGAGATATTTTACCAAAGGTGTAGCTGCTGGATGCCTTACTCTTCAAAGACCAGTCAACAGGATGTTTTGACTTAGGGCGTGGTTACCAAGTGTTTGAAATGAAAGGAGATAATTATGCTTGCTTGTTCTTTGTATCAGGGAAGTCTTTTGCTTTCTCCGTCTTGATTGGGGTATATAAGAACTTTGAGTAATAAATTTGGGACTGATCACAGCATTCATTGGATGCCTTCCTGACTCTTGTCTTTGTTCCTCATCTATTTCTTTACTCCATTCACACTCTCCTACTCTGGAATATATGAACCTGTTAGGCCAGACCTGACAGAAAAATTGACTTCTCAAAATATGAAATAGGATGTGTGCGCGAGTCACTTCAAAAGCTGTGAGCATGGGAGAGCTGTTCCCATTACTTTTCATGTGGCAGCATTGGGAGGGGAAGAGATTTCCAACTCCCATCAATGCCCAAGGCAGGTGGTAACTGGCCCCGAGGTCGCAAGAGCATGAGAGCTCTCCTTGCTCCTCATCAGTGGCAGCCCTAAGGAAAGTGGCCCCTACACCTTTCCTGGGCAACACAATAGAGTTAGCCCTAAAGGTGTGAATGTGGGAGGAACTACCCTAAGGACGTGAAAGATGGAGAACAGACCCTGCCCTTTACACATGGCTGGAAGAGGTGAACTAGCCAGGCTGATGCTGGAGAGTTCACCCATGGTGAAGAAGGGGAGAGCTGATGGGTTGGCTAACCGTGCAACTACCCAGGTCCAGTACCAGGTTAAGTATTGGCCCAACCCAACATCCGTGCCATGGGTGATCTGCTGGAGCATGGAGTGGCAGTGGGCAGCAGTCTTACCAACCCAGGTCTGCATATCTCCATGACACATGGCAACAATGGGATGTCCAGGAAGAGTCTCAGCGAGGATCCAGTGCCAATGGTGTAGTAGAGATCAGGGGCCTCAAACCAAATCAATGATTCTTTGTGATGAATGCGATAAGGGGGTTACTGTGCAAACTCACTGTGTTACACTGCAACTTCCATGATACGATTTTTCTTTTATTCCTTTTTTTCCCTCTTAAGTTTAATTTTGTTTTATTGAGTGGGGGAAGTTGCAGGGGCAGAGTGTGGATGCAAGGTTATGGGAGTTGGATGGGATTGTGATACATAATGTGAAAGACACAAAGGATTAAAAAAAGTTAAAAAAAAATATGAACTAGGGCCAATGAAATGGCTCAGTGGGTAAAGCTGCTTGCTGCCAAGTCTGACCACTTGAATTCAATCCCGGCAACCCACATAGTGGTAGGAAAATACTTATTCCCACAAGTGTCCTCTGGTCTCCACAAGTACACCAGAACATTCCCATCCTTCTCCCTTCTCTGTATGAAACACAGTCTTTAAAACTGTCATGAACTAATTATCTTTGCAGCTGGGTATCATATAAAAACTAATGGTGAAATATATGGACACACAGAAACGTATATAGAGATTAATGATGAACACATCTCATTGTTCACCCTAACTGACATGTAAAGATGTTTTGGCCTCCATGCATCCTCATAGACTTTTAGTTTATAAGTAGCAAATGCTTGCTTGCTTCTTTAAATTACTTACTTCTAGAAGTATCACTGATGGTCAGTTCTCATCAATCTCATTCTTTGCCTTCTTACCCGTTCTCTTCCTAAAGTCATTTGGAGTTTATTTTCCCCCGGCTCTACTAAGAAATGAAATCACTTAGGAAAAATTTAAAGAGTCGAGAATAAATTGTTGTGGACTTCATCTACAATAGGGATTGTTTGTAAATACTATGCCTGTATAAAAACCCCAGTGTGTTTCTTCCTTCTTTCCTCCCTTTCTTCTCTCTTCTCCTCTTTCTTGTCTTCCTCTTCCTCCTCATCTTCTGTTTCTACTTTTCTTTTTTAAAACAGGGTTTTGCTCAGTATACTTGCCTGCCTGAAAAATCACTATTTAGGCCAGGCTGGCCTCAGATTCACAGAGATTCATCTGCCTTTCTTCACACCTCTTGCAGCTGCTCCATGTCTGACTACAATCTCTATTTTCTTTCAAAACACTGTAGATGCGTGATTCTGAAAGGAGTAGGAGCCCTCACAATATTCTGGGAGTAATAAAGTCCAGGAAAGGAACCTTACAGACTTCATATGATGGAGAAAATTTGAGCGACACAATTGCTCTTGAGTTCTCCATGCTGCTGTACATAACCCCTCGTCTATACTCCTGTAAGTGTCGAAACACTCTTTGCTTTACCAAGTTGGGTTGTAGCAGAATTGTTACTTTCATTGGTCATTGGTGCCCTAGCTTTGATGAGCAGAAATCTGTTTTTGTATCCCCTGGAAAATTCAAGCAGCAATCACTCTCCTTGTCTTTTCCAAGTAGTATAAATCTATTTTTCTCTCTCTCTCTCTCTCTCTCTCTCTCTCTCTCTCTCTCTCTCTCTCTCTTTCTTTCTTTCTTTCTTTTAAACTAGATTACTTGGCAGTTTCCCTCCCCGCTGGTTGCAGAGATTATAGTGTGTTTCCCATCTTTGGCTATTTTGGGATTGACTTGGACTGTTAGAACACACTAAGGAGACCACAGGCTTTTACCTAAAGTGCTTTACCTTTGTTATCTTGACAAGGAGGCTGGACCTGTGGGTAGAGTGAGACAGAGGAGAAACAGAGCTCCACAGCTTGCTGAGCCACCACAGCCTGAAGCAGACTCCCAGCTGGCTTGCAGATACGTGAACAGAAATGATCAAGTCACTTAATTGATAACACACACAGATGTCATTCCTCCGGAGGAATACTTAAGAACTGTGATTCATTTATTTATTTATTTTGTAGGAATTTTGAGAGATACACTTTCACAAATTAGAAAAAGATATCGTTTTAGAAGGCAAGAGACTGGGCTTTTGTCTTTTTCTAAAGAACAAGAAAAAAATGACCTGTGGCAAGTCCTTTATTCTTTCTGGACTTTGCTTACCTCATATATAAGAATCAGAAAAGACACTTCCATAAATGTAGGCTAGGCCTGTACTTGACCTTGATATATATTTTAGGTGTGAATTAGAGTCTAATAATCTTATTTTTAAGAGTTTCCTTTTATTCTTAAGAATTCCATACATGCGTGGAACATATATACATTAGAGTTTTACTCAGCAGTAAAGAACAATGACATCTTGAATTTTGCATGCAAATGGATGGAAATAGAAAACGCTTTACTGAGTGAGGTAACCAAGACCCAAAAAGAGGAATATGGTATGTACTCACTCATAAGTGGATTCTAGCCATAGTTAAAGGTCTTTGAGTCTATAATTTGTGATCCTAGAGAGCTAGATAAGAAGGTGAACCTGAAGAAAATTTATATAGTTATCCTCCTGGATAATAGAACTAGGCAAGATTGCCAAGCAAACTAGGGTGCATGGGGGGGTGGGGGGATGGACGTAAGGGAAGATGGTTAGGGAGAGGGGAGAGGGCGAGAATTGGGGATGGCTTGGGGGAATGGGAAGGGGGGAGGGAGGAAGGATGGTTATGGGAGCAGGGAAGTTTATATCGCAACTAAGAGAGCCATTCTAGGGTTTGCAAGAGACTTGATTCTGGAGGGGTTCCCAGTAAAAATTAAATAAAAATAAATAAATAAATAAATAAATAAATAAAAAGAAAAATAAAAAAGAGAAAAAGAAAACACTTTACTGAGTCAGGTAAGGCAGACCCAAAAAGAGGAATAAGGTATGTATTCACTCATAAGTGGATTCTAGCCATAATTAAAGGTCTTTGAGCCTATTATTCGTGATCCTAGAGAAGCTAAATAAGAAGGTGAACCTGAAGAAAATTCAGGTAGTTTTCCTCCTGGAGATTGGAAATAGACAAGTGTTCCAGGTAACCACGGGTGCATGGGGGGTTGGGAGGGTAGTTGGAAGGGGAGAGGGTTAGAGAGAAGGGAGCAGGGGAGGAATGGGGAATGCTCGGGCGACTGGGAGGGGGGAGGGAGGAAGGATAGATATGCGTTCAGGGAAGAATATATCTCAACTATGGAAATCAGTTTAGGGTTTACTAGAGACTTGACTGTAAATGGGATCCCAGGTCCAAGGAGAGATTCCCAGATTGTTCTCTGGACAGAGGAGAGGGTGCCTGAACTGGCCTTGGCCCATAACCATACTGATGAATATTTTGCTTATCACCATAGATCCTTCATCTGGCAATGGATGGGGATAGGGACGGGGACCCACGTTGGAACACTGGACTTAACTCCCTAGGTCCAAGCGAGAAGCAGAAGGAAGAAGAACGTGAGCAGGGAGGGCAAGATCAGAGGGAACCTTCATCCGGCGATGGATGGCAATGCAGACAGAGACCCATATTGGAGCACCGGACTGAGCCCCCCAAGGTCCAAAGGAGGAGCAGAAGGAGGAAGAACATGAAAAAGAAAATCAGAACCGCAAGGGGAACGATCACCCACTGATACAAGGGAACTGATCTAATGAGAGTTCACCAATGCCAGTTGACTGGGACTGAAGGAGCGCTTGATTCAACCAGATTCTCTGGAGGAAGCTGGATTCCCTGAATGTGGCTGGCCCAAAGACTTTCTAAAAAGCCATTGACAATGACTCTGGGACTTGTTTCCTCTGCATATTTTGGATTTTTGGAGATCCAGTCTGTTTGGATACTCACCTTCCTGGACCTGGAGGGAGGGGAGAGGAACTTGAACTACCCACAGGGTAGGAAACACTGACTGCTCTTAGGGATGGAGAGGGAAGAGAATAGGGAGTGGGGGGAGTGGGAGGGTGTTGGGAGGAGGGGCAAATATGGAAACTTTTATATTTTAATAAAAAAAAAGAACTGAAAAAAAAGAATTCCACACATGCAAAAAATGAAATAAGTTCATATATGTATAAACTGATGACATAAATCTCCCAAAGTATATTTGGTTAAGGGGAAGGTTTTCATTGTATACAATATGAGAGAGAACAGCCAGAGGCATCTGGAACAGTCCAGAGTAGAGCGAGAAAGTAGTGGACTGAATGGCCATGAGACGAAGGATAAGAACGGAGAGATAGGGAGAGTTGAGTGGTGGAATGAGAGATGAAGCCAAAGAGTTCATGGACAAAAGGAGACAACATAGCCGAAGTAGTAGGGTTATAGGAAATATGAATGAATAACTGAAGGGAGAGAAGCTTCTGAACTGGTGGGCGGTTAGAGTAGGGGAGAAAAGAAAAGACCAGAGAAGACCAGCATGCTAGCATGGACGCTGAAACTTATAACAGGAACTTGTGATATTGTGAGGGCCTGGAAGCCAGCATGTGCTTTGGATACTGAGAAGCATGACAGACAGCCATTTGTCCCCTCTGCCAGTGGTAAAGGAAATGACTCTCTTTGTTAGAGGGGATCCAACTTTACGAGTTTGTGAGGAATGATGGCTTTTGTATAATCACCAGAATCTGGGGAAATGGGGTTTCCTTTAGACCTGACAATATTCTCTTCTTCTCTTCTCATATTTAATCACCATGTATCCTTCCCAACTTCATGTCTTTTTTTGTTTGTTTTAGTAATTACTAAATCCAGTTTTACTATCAATATATGTGTGCACAGGTGTGTGGGCCATCCAGTGAAGCAGTTTTCATATCCTCAATAAAGAATGATATTCCCTCCCTCAGCTAATATCTCTTTAGCAGGGAATGTGGCCTGAACATCATCTACCCTTTTGGTGCCAGAATTCTGGATGCTTTGGTTTTGTGTAGGTAACTACAGGTGCTCTGAGCTTTCAAGGGCTAAAGTGATGTCATGTCCAGAAGATAGCACTTTATAGCACTCACAAGACATCAAACTCCAACTCCATCCTTTTCTGTAGCTTTATCCAGTTAGAATCTCTTAGAATGGTTAGGGTTCTGAGAGAGGAAATACAAGAGTCCAAGGAAATTACAGGACAGAGTCAAGATGAATAATGAACTAAGATTTGGGGAATCAAGATGAACAGAGGCACCTGGATACCTAGATTAAGATCGGGTATTAGATCTGGCAAGAGAAACACTTTTTGATCCTGTATTTTCACCCTTTCTCCATCTGTATTTCTTCTTCTCATCTTCCTTCTCCTCCTGCTCCTCCTCCTGCTCCCCCACCCCCTCCTCCACTTCCCTCCTTCTCCTCCTTTTCTCTTTAGGCTCAGAAGAGCATGGGAGAGCCTACAGTAGCAGTCCTTCCTTAAAGTTACACACCTAGTTCCAGATTTTCCCTCAGTCCCTTTCACGACCCTTCCATCCTTTCTCCCCACCCTCCCTCGCTCCCTCCTTTTTAGTTTGAGTTAATTATCATAAATACATGTTCAGATAAAACAAACTTTCTTATTTCTACAACAGCCCTCATTTTTTGGTCCTAAGGATATGTTTTAGAGGCTGTTACCTGAAAGAATTTACTGCCCTCCAGGCAAGTATAATAAAGAAGGAAGTTTACAAACAGCCCTTTCATATATATGCTTATTCATCCTCCATTGCTTTTTATAGGTGATGGAAAAAAGGAATTGTCACACAGTGGGGTAGACTGGGGAATACAGATTTTTGCTGGGTGGCAAACTGCCCAGATAAAAATGGGCAGAATGGGAGAATGGGAATTGAGAAGCAATTTACCATCTCTGCTACTATGATAGATTTCTGTGGTTTGCTCCCAAATTTATGGAACTATAAAATACTTGCATTTTACTGAAGTAATTTTCTATTATTTTAACATATTCCTTCTTTTCCATTGTCACAATTCATTTTGCCATACACCTTAAGGTGCTGTATATTTGTCCAACAAAGGTACTGGTGTCTCTTGACAAGTTAGAGATCTGTAAGCAAATTTTAATGAAAATACAGAGATGTGGATTTTGGATTCACATTTGATTGCTATCCCACCACAGGCATTTTATTAATGCTATTTTATTCAGATAATCTTAATATTGTTAGGAAAAAAGGGAGATGATATAATTTAACAAATAGATATGGATTCTGAAGGCCCGCTCCATGTATTGTTGTTATGTAGGCAGAGTATGAGTCAATAGATTGCCACTTTTTATAAATTGCATAGTAATTTTATGTTTGAATCTACCACAGTTTTAAATAACTATACTTTACTGTTAATTACATGGCGATTTCTGCAAAAGCATTCCAGAATATCTTTGAGTTAGTCTTGTGAAGTTAATGGCTTGAGACGGGAGAATCAGCAATGAACTTATTGTAAGAATAAGCTGCAGGGGACTTTCAACACAGGACAGAGGCTAGATGTGATTTCAGGACACCATGAAACAGTCTTAAAATGCTAATGATCAACTGATGTAGTGACATTTCATTTGTATTTTAATAAATAAAGCTTGCCTGAAGATCTGAAAAGTAAAACAACCACACTGACCAGTCTTAACAGACCAGAAAGTGGTGACACACACCTTTAATCCCAGTGGCTACAAAGGCACAATAACACACACCTTTAATCCCAGTAGCCACACTAGCTTGCCATAGAAACCAGGTGGTAGTGGTGTATGTCCTTAAAAACAGAACTAGAGAGGATTATAAAAGGGGAGGGTATATATCCCATCTACTACCTCTAACTCCTACAATCTTCTATCTCTTCTTTTGCATAGATCCCTTGTCGGGGTCCAGTGCCAGCCCAGACCCTAAATTATTCCTCTGGACCGGCATGGAGTGGCGGGAATAAAGACACAACTCACATGGCTTTATCGGAAGTGAAATTCTCAGTGATCCCTCATGAAATCCTGAGTTAATATCCCGAAAATACCACTTGTTTATTCTCCAAACAGCCTTTATACCCAAATGTAAACTGAGGTGGGGGGGATGCATTAACATTCTGTTTCCTAGGTAACCTGGTGAATGTCTCTGATCATGTCTACCTCTTTGAACATACCATTCTATGGCCATTTTGTTATGTCTCCCTGGTCTTCCTGTTCTGTATGCTAGCTCTGTCATGTAGGCCTGAATTAGAATCTCTATCCAGGTATCCTCTAAATTACAAAAAGGAGCAAAACATCTTGACCCTTTGTTAGGGTAGTGACAGCTGGTCTGGAAGACTACGTGATCACCTCAGGACTAACTATGGCTTGAGAGCCTGGCTGTCATATCATGTAGAAACATGGGCCTACTATCCCTAAGTCTTGGCGGTGGGGGTAGGGATTGTGGGTTGATGAAGACATCTCACTTAGAACTGAGTGGTCCAAAGTTTCTCACTCTATACATTGTCCAGTTGTAGGTCTCTGTGTCAATTACCATTGACTGAAGAAGATGCTTCTTTGGTGAGGGTTGTATGGTTCACTGGTCTAAGGGCCTAGCAATTTATCTTTAGGAGTAGTTTTATTGCTATGTTCATTTAGCAAACTAGTAATATACTTTCCCTTAGAGTTCATGACCTATGTAGTCTCAGATTCTTGACCATATTAGTAGTTTCAGGTGCTGGTTCTATCTTATGAATTGGGCTCTAAATCAAATTAAAATTGTGGTGGTTACTACTACCATAACATTTGTGTCACCATTATACTAGTATATCTTGCAGGCAGGATGCTGTTGTAGTGCGGAGTTCATATCAGGGTAGGATTGGTAGAAAATATAATACCTTCTAATATTCTGAGTGTTAGCTTGATTTATACATGTTTGATGATGTAAGTAAGTTGTGTCTTCAGCAACAGGACCCTACTGTCAAGTTGTTGAGGATAACCAATAGCATTTCAATAGGTTGTAGTGTTGGAGACCCCAATAGCCAATGACTCAACAAGCTGTAAAGAATTCCTGGTAGTGGGAGTTTTATGATATCTAGCCGTGGTATTTGTTCCACCAGTATATGGTAACTTCATTTATATGTTTTAAACCTGTTTAGAAAGTTGTAGATTTCCATAGACCTTTTCAAATACCTTTAGTTTTAGTTATCTCTACCCATATTCTCTCTTTATTCTCTCCTTATGAATTCTTCTATACCAGTGTCCCCTTTATCTTTTTATAACACTGTATTCTATTTACTCATCCCTAAAAATGTCTCTGCCCAAGTCCCTTATAAGCTACCTAACCTTAGTGGTTATTCTAAATGAAACACACTAAAACTTAAAGGAAAATATCCACATATAAGAGAAACCATGCAATGTTTTTGTTTCAGGGTCTGGGTACCCCCTTCAGAATAAGTGTTTCTTGCTCTACCTATTTACCTACAAAATTCATAATTTCACTTTTCTTACCAGTTGAATATATTGTGTAAAAGTACCACATTTTAAGTATATATTCATCAGTTGAGGGACATCTAGGCTGTTTCTAATTCTGGATATTCTGAACAAAGCAGAAATAAATACAGATGATCAAGTAACTCTATAGTAAGATGCTAAGTTATTTTGACATATGTTCAACAGTGGTACAGTTGGATCTTGTGGTAGCTCTATTTTTAATTTTTTGAGGAACCTCTGAACTGATTTCTGTATGTCTGTACCATATAATTTCTATAGTGGTTTTTACTCCTACCATCTTAAAAGTGCTTTTAGATGTAATTTTTCTTTTATGTTCTGTGTACTTCTTGTACCTTCAATAGGCATCTCACTGTTCAAAATCTTTTCTGTGTCTTTCACCTAGATTTCTTCTTCCTCTATACCTAGTATTTGTAGGTTTGATCTTTGCACAGTGTACCATATTCCTCCATTGCATCCACTCTAGTATCTTCTGAATCTGTTTGTGCCAGCTTCGTTTGTAAGTTTTTAAAGATGATTTAATTTGGACTGATTCCTCACTAATAAAAGAAATTTTGCATAATTTACTTATCACCCCAAAGGTAACTTAAGCTAGTTACTTGGTTGTATCATTAAGTGCTATATTTTATAACTTCTCCTCTTGTAGGTATGACTACATAACTACATTATCATTTATGGTATGAGTGGAAGCAATATGTATTTAAAGTTCTCCTTTAATTGTTTACTATGAATTTATATTCATCGTTTTTCCTGGAACTTAGATCATAGATGTGTCCTTCAGGCTTAAGTATATAGAAGAGTATAGATCTGAATGGATAATGTGACTGAAGGAACTAGGATCTTCAAATGATTTTCACAAAGAACAACTATGTTACCAACCTTGGACTACTAGAGAAAAGAGAATGGTTTTTGCTTCAAATCATTGTAATTACAGGAGTGATTTGTTACAGAACTATCTTGTACTTTAACTAATAGCTTCTATTCCTGGACCTCAATAGACAATCTGGAATTCCTAAGTTAGTTCCTGTGACCAAAGTAAAGTTTACTGATCTGCATTTTCAGTTTGGCAGAGGTGCTGCTCTGTAACGTTTCCTGGAAAATCTATTCCTGCTTACCTCAGATAAAGAAAGCAAAAATAAATAAATAAATAAATAAATAAATAAATAATTCCATCTAAGTCCAACTTGGTGAAGTAATAAGTTTATTGAGGTTACTTAGAGGAGCATGAATGAATCAAAGACAGCTGCACTAAGGAAACATTACTCCAGCATGGATGATGATGGATGGAAGATACACAGCTTACAGGTTACAGCTCTACAAAAGTCTTTTCTACCCTACCCAACTCCAGAATCTACTTATTGTTTAAACAACCTCAGAAAGAGGCTTCTTGATTCTTGAGACTTTCCTGATCACTTAAGTAAGTGTTCCTGATTCTGTTAAGTCCTGTAACATGTTTTTTTGCTCTTTTTCAAGGGGTGAATGTTTCAACACAAAGAAAACAACTATAAGAGCACAAAGAAAATATACATATATATTTTCATTATTTTTTGCATTTGAAAGTAGGACTCTTTTATTGGGATTTGAATAGGAATAGGATTAGAAAATAAATTTCCTTCTGAATTTTAGTGTTATTGCTCCATCTTCTTTGTTCTTCTAGAAAATGTTTGCTTAACTTATGTTCTTTCCTTCTTTCTTGAAGGTTCTATGATCTTGGGAAAATCTATAGATTGATTTTCTCAGTAGAGTGATCTAGACAGACTCTGCTAGGCATGGAGGTTCTTGTGCATACAGGTAAGTACTAGGGGAACCAGGAATGTTAAACACACAGGATTGTCTCTTCAAGGAGAAAGGTATATAACCCATATCCCACCCAGAAGGCTGGGAGTAGATTTAATTAATAGCCTGGTGAATGTTGCACTCTGTGTGGCTGAGACCATACTGGATCCTCCACAAGACTTTTTTCTTGAACTTGTTTTTCTCAATTAATTTGCAGAACTTCTTTTTATGGAAGATGTCCCAAAATAAAGTTTTGATTTAGTCATGCCAACAAATTTTGTTGTACACATGATATTAAGCTAATTATCACCAGAAAAATAATTTCATGAAACTGTGTTGTGCTAAATTATGCCTAAAGTAAACTATTGAGGTCAGATTCCTGAAGTTTGAACTAACATCAACTACTGAGTTGTGTTGAACCAAACTGCCTTCTTGCCTTCCGTGGCCTGTCACACTGCTGGCCACGGTGTCCCCAGAGACCGTTAGCAGCAAGTCACAGATCACAGTGTCTTTTTATTTTTTTTTGACCTGATGGAATATTCCAGAGAAGCATGTTGTAAACAGAAGAGAAGAGGGACATTATCTAGCTATATAGCTCTGGAAGGAGAGTCAAGGGAGAGAGCCTACAACTCCAGCATTCAGTATCCACTATGCATGCTTCATTGCCACTTTTTAAGAAAAGTAACTTGTCCAAGTTCACAGCTATTTTTAGTAACCAAAGTCCTGAGATACTCTATTTTAAAATTTTATGAAAAACATTTTTCATATTATGTTGGCATGGCGTGAAGAGGAAGCCAGTCGTTCTGTGACGTAAAACCTGGGAAAGCATCCAGCACCTTAAATGACTGTCATGCAACTTTTATATTAGTCTTGATATTTAACTCCCTGGCCCAATCAGGGGTCTCTTTAGTTGTAATTTCCAGAAATATCAGAATATATCTTTCTGAGGATTCTTCAGAGTGAATAATTACTTTTAGTTTTTCTCCACTGTAGACTTTGGAGCTTGTCTGTATAAATATGTATAATAAGTGGCCTTTCTCTTACTTCCATGTTAGTGTGTGGAGGAGGAAGAGGAGGAGAGAGAATATGAGAGATAGATGACAGATAGATGATAGATACATAGATAGATAGATATTTAACTACATTTAATTAAAAGATTCCGTCTTTTCTCCTGTAACTGAGCCATGAATTCAGGTATGCATTGTCTACTATTTTATCTTGGAATCCAAATGATTGATTTTATTAGTTTTTTTGTTGTTTTGTTTTCTCTATCTACAGAAGAAATGGTTTAAGATGCTTTACATTTCCCTGTATATCTTCTGAGAAAAAAGAAATTGATGTTTTATTTAATGATGAAAATAATTAAAAATACTGATAACTTCTAATCCAGGGAATTTATTGCCAGAAGACTTACATAAATAAAGATATTAACATCTTAATTTTTTTCAATAAGTCTTTGGATATTTGTTTGACATATCTGTTTAAAAGACAGAACATGTAAAAAATGTACCTGTGTTAAAAAGTAAAACTAGAAGGTAGACAGTAAAATGAAAAACTTTGATATCACACAAAAAAAATTAAGAGAAGTTGATTGAATGGATGAAGACTGAGAAACGGGACAGGCAAACAGTACTGCTAATACATGATAAAATTATACATTCTAGGGAAACTGAAGTGCTTGCTCTGTTCATTGCTAGTTGACCTTCAGGAATCATCCAGTATGTTCTTAAATGAGGGAAACACTGAACTATTTCTCCTGCTTTTGTCTAAACATTAGCTCCAATTTCCAATTGCACTCCTCTTATTTAATTGCACATTGAGTTCACTGACTCCCTGACTGATGGAAATAAACTTTGTCTCCCCGTGTACATTTTAGATGAAAGGCTTCCATAGGCGTGAAGAGTTCGCCAACTTCCTAGAAGTTATTAAAAAACCCGAGTGTAGGAGAGTCCTTAATTGTTATCACTCAGGCCCTATATAATCAACTGTCCAACTGCTCATCATTACCAGTAGCAACTTTATGCCAGGCTCCTTGTTCCTGAGATACCTCTCGGAGGATCAATCTCATCTTCTAAGGCAGACGGAGATTTAACAAACCCGATCCCAGTTTGCAAGCCAGCCATCCTACACAGAAGAAGATCATTTCTAATCAGGTGGCTGGTGGGGCTCGTGACATTTGCCAGTGTTAGCATATCTGAAACACTTCTCTGCACAGAGAAAGCTAATATAGGATGCACTTGCAGTTTGAGTCCAGGGTTCTGAAGCATCAGCGGAGCATGGTTCAACTTGATGAAAGTCTTTTGAAAGGCTGTTAATGATTAACACGACCATTTAGCATGATTCATAGTGAATCCATCAGCCCCTTTGCCTCTGTTGATACTGAAGACCACTGAAGGGAAATAAAGATAGTTCAAAAAGGCTATTTGTCTTTGAGATCCCAATTTAACAGGCTATTTAAAGCACAAATAGGGGCTGGAGAGTCAATTCAATGCTTAATAGCACTTGCTGCTCATACAGAGAACCAGAGTTTGGCTCTTAGCACTGACCCAGGTGGCTGACAATTGTATATAATTTCAGTTCCAAGGAATCTTCTGGCTTAGGGGTAGGGGACACCTGCATATATTTGTAAACACCACACACACACCACACAAACACACACAGACACACACATATACACACAGAGAAACATAAATAAACATAAATCTAAAAGTATAAAACACAAATAGATCATGCCACTTTAAGAAATCTTTATACTTATTTATTTATATATTTAATATATTTATGTGTATTTTATATATATTTATAAAATGATAATTTATAAATTGATAGAGTATAGTGTGATATTTCTACATAGTAATTTTGAGCATTCCATCATCAAGACCAAACTAGCTTCCCAAGATTTTGCCTCCTAATGCTTCCCCTTTGAGGTGTTAGTATTTCAACATATGACTTTGAAAACAGATCACAAACACTCAAACCATAACGATGACCAATTAAGTTTCAATATTACTAATGGTAATATAAAGCAGTACATTGCAAAATTATTTTAGTAATTTCTTTTTCTTATGACCATGTTATCAATTTAATATGTGATTAAGTTCATATATTGTATTCAATATTTTCTACATTCTTTTTGGTTTTAATTTGTATTTTAATATACTGTAACTTAAAAATAAGGATGAAATCATAGTCAGAGAACTGATACTTCTTTCCTTATGATTTATACTATATTCTTACCACTATTTTTTCTTTCCTGATAAACAAGTGATTAAGTAATTTCTAGTCTTTATTTCATTGTTAAAATTATGATATATACGTGTACTAATATATACTTGTCATGGTTAGCCTTAATTGACATCTTCATACATCTTGGACTCATCTGAGAAATACTCTGACTGTGAGTGACTGGATTGCCTTGATTGTTTAGTCATTTAGAAGGACCCAGCACACCGTGGACTGCGCCATCCCTAGGCAGATGGTCCTAGGGTGTATTATAAAATCAGCTGAGGATAAGTCAGTGAGAAAATCAGTGAGTCATGTTTCTCTGTATTTTTTGTTTTGTTTTGTTTTTGCTTCAAGTTCTGTTGTAGAGTATTATTTTAACCAGGCCAACATGAATTACACTTGTTTAACTGTGTAAAGTTTGTTACTTTTGTTTATATTACATTTGTTTAATTATGAAAAGATGTGCTGCATTTGTTTCTCCTTGCCTGCCTAAGGCACCTGAGTGTTCTAATGAAGAACTGAACGGTCAAAAACTCGGCAAGAGAAAGGAAAGGCAGGGCTAGCAGACAGAAAGAACAAATAGGAGGAGAAGTACAGGCTTGGAAGAAGGAGAGAACGAGGGGTATGCCAGGCAGTCAGCAGCCAGCTGGATGTAGAGAAGCAATGAAAGTAAAATATCAGAAGTAATAAAGATAAGTCCAGAGACAAAAGGTAGATTAGAAAAAAAGGGGTTAATTTGAGTTAAAAGAGCCAGAAAGGTGCTGAGCTAAGGCTGAGCATCCAAAACTAATTGTAAGTCTCTGTGTCATGATTTGGGAGCTGATTGGTGACCTAAAAGAATAAAAACTTTGTACAAAGTTCCTGTTTGAGTTTCTGCCTTAGGTTCCCTTTATTGGCCTGTAAGCTGAAATAAATCCACTCCTCCCATAAGCTGCTTTTGGTCATGGTGTTTATCACACTGACAGTCAGTAACCAACTTTATGTATTTATATGGTACATATATTTATTTATGATATGCATTCTATATGTGATATGTATATTACATATATTTCTGTGTCTTTCTCAATAAAAATGAGATATATTTAGTTTCCATTATTTTCTTAAAAATATATGCTAGAAAATACCTCATATCCATTCTTAGAAATATGAACCGTGTCTACACATCTTCCATTCTGTTTTGTATACTTTTTAAATTGGGAAGTGTGTGTTTGTAGTGGGTGGTTGGTATGAGGTTTGAACTATGCATGCATTGTGGAATACCTAAGAAAAACTAACAAGCATCATGTAATGTATTTACCATTATTTTGTGAACAGAAACAATGTGTACTTTGTAACTGGAGGTTTCTCTCCCACCTGCTGGTTTCCTAATAAACACTCGGAGCTTTAATATTAATTACGAACTGTTTGGCCTATTAGCTCAAGCTTAAAACTAACTAGCTCTTACAACTTAAATTAACCCATTTCAGATAATCAGTATATCGCCAAGTACCCCATATCTTCCCATTTTACTCCTCCGGGAGCTGCTGGTGTCTCTCCTGACACAGGCTTCTTTTTCCCTCTATCTCTGCTTGGATTTCTTGCCTAGCTATTATTCTGCCTGGCTATTAGTCAAATCAGCTTCTCTATTAATCAATGGTAAATGAGACATATTCACAGCATACAGAAGGACATCACACATTAATACTTAGCTATTATAAGCACACACTATGTTGTGATGAATGTTAGTCACCATGCTTTAACTATTTAACTCAGCTAAACAATACTCTAGACATTTCCTTTTCTAACCAGCCTCCTGCATTTAGGTTTTTATGATTAGTAAAGTGTGAGAATGTGTCTATATGTTTCTAGTTAAACTACAAGAGTCCGAAGGTAACTACATGTGTAGTGTGTTAGTTGTCACCGAGCGCACCTCCATCAGGACTGTACAATCTGTCCTTTCCCGGCAAAGGAGGGGTACGCTTGTCCTCACAAGCTCACTAACAAAACGTGCAGTCAAGCTTTTGCATCGCTGACATGGTAAGAGATGGGCACGTCCATCACTCTAAGTTATGCTTATGTGTTTTGGTAATTTATCAAGTACGTCTTTTTCCTACCTCATTTGGTCATTCTTCTCAGAGTCCTGTAAGGGTTACAGTGATAAGTCCCCTCCATGTGACACACTGAAAAAAAATAATCTCCCAGTTTGATCTGGTTTCTAAATATCCTTTACTTGTTGCCTTGTGAAAAAAAATACTGTTTTAAATGTTAACATTATTTGATTTAAAATAACAACTTGGTTCCCATACCCTGAAGTTAAGGTCAAAGTGATTTGTTGTATTTTTTTTTTTCAAGAGCGTGAAGTTTTCAGTCAGGTCTCTGATGTCTTGTAAGTCTGTTCTGGCATTTGGTATGAAGTAATCATCAATTTTATCTTTCCCTAGTGGCTCTCTAGTATTCCTCACATGGTGTGGTAAAAGGTCAGGGTGTTGTTGCTGGTCTGTCAGCCTATCCATGAGAGTACTGTACCGTTTTAATTATAGATGATTTCTACCGTTTTACATCTCATAAGCTTGGTCTTAGAGTTTTCCTTTGCAGTCTTAGATGCCTACTTTTGCATATAAAATTTCAGTAAACCTTTCTAGGTATCTAAGATAAAACCTGATACTTTTAAACTGTATGTCATTAAATTCATATACACATTTCAGGTTTTCCATTGCAATTCTAAATATTCCTAACCTAGAACAAGTAATGTAATTTTATATATTTCAAGAGTGCTTTCTAGTTTTTTCTTATGTAATTGATACATATCTATTATTAAATTAATTCCTCTTTTTGGCCGTGTAAATGCCTTTCTTCCTCTCCCTTCTTTTTCTTCACACTCTCCTCTGTTTCTCTTTTACTTATCTGCATCCTTCCTTCATTCCTTCCTTCTCTTCCCCTTCTCTCTCCTCCCTTCCCCTTTTCCTTCTCCTTCCCCCTTCCCTTCTTATTCTTCCTTCTCTTCTCTTCCCTTCCCTTCCCCTTTCTCTCTTTCTCTCTCCCTCTCCCCCTCCCCCTTTGTATCTATCTATCTATCTATCTATCTATCTATCTATCTATCTATCTATCTATCTATCTATTTTTCAGGATATCAAACAACCAATGTGCTGACCTGGAACTTAGTAAATGACTGTGGATGATATTAAACTACTGACCTACCTGCTTCCCTCTCCCAACTGTTGAGATTACAGATTTTCTCCATCACATCCAGTTTACATATTGCTGGGTACTGAACTCATGAATTTGCTTATGCCAGGCAATCAATCATTCTACCAACTGAGCTATACCACAAAGAAGTTTTTCTTTAATGGTAATGTCTAACAGATTTTTTTTGTTGTAAAAATAATGGCTTTCAGTTTTTGTTCACAAATATTACATATTTATATTTTAGTGAATTTATTACTGAGTAATATTTAGTGTTAATTTTTAGTATTCTCACATTGTCTTAATATCTTTGAACAAATCGTCTTTTTTTTCTTTTGATAACATTTTCCTTTTCATCCATTTTCCTTATTTAAAAAGTGGAGACTGTGTTCTAGATTTGTTAAAAGAAAATACTTTTGATATCTTATTGCTTTTATTTTCATGGTAAATCTCTGTTAATTCCTTTGATTTTATTCTTTATGACTTGCTTTGAGGAATTAGCTCTCACACACACCATAGAGTCAGGCTTTGCCTTGGGAAATCTTAATATTGTATTGAGGAGAGCCTTAAGATCTTGCTAGTTTTTCTTATAGCAATGAGGTACAAGTGTTACTGAATTAATGGGATGTTAATTTATTTGTAATAAAGCACTTTACTTTGCAATATTGTGCTGTTTCTACCCCTAGATAGATGTCGTGTGGTTTACTTTAACTGAGTTGCTTGAATAGAGAGTGAAGTTTGAAAAGGTGCACATTTGGAGGAGAAAAGATGTTGAGAAAGGTGTGGAACATGTTCCTGCTTTTGTATGATTTAGCAATACTTAAAATAGGGCAAATATCAAGATTTATAGTATGTAGGATTTTCAGATAGTGAATCTATCTTCATATTTATCTTACTACTGATTAGTCTTGGGACATTTTCTTAAACTCCCAGAGTCTTGCGTCCATAATTAGAAATTTCAGATAAAGCACATGTTATTAACTCTCCTTCTTTAAAAAGTGATCATCAGATATTACTTTCCATAAACAACCTTCCATAATGCTTCATTTCATAACAAAAATTGTCCTATAGATATCATCTAATGTCATTCTTTTGCCATTCTGTGCTTCAATCATAGTACTCTTAGTGAATGGATTACTAGATGCATCTTTATTTGTATTTTTCTTGTCTGTTCTCTTCCTGAACTCTAATTCTCTATGGTAAAGACTCTCTATTTCCTGGTTTTAGTTTTGGGGGTTCAGAGTACTGTCCTTGTGCTCTACAAGGGGTCATGCGCTGTTCAGGGGATCATCAGTACAGTCACTGTTTTGTTTGTTCTCAATTCAAATTCTGCCTTTGTATCTTGGCTTATTTGGGGATCAGAGTTTTCTTTCATTTCTGCTTTCATGTCGACAGAACTAAGCTGATCAGTCTCCAAAAATCTTCTTGATATATGGAATCTATCTATGTCTGTCTTTCTGTGTATCTGTCTGTCTTCTTCATCATCTACCTTATATACCTACTAACTATATATCTATTATCTACCCACCTACCATATATCTGCAGTAACTGCTTTACTCTAAATTTGTCGCCACCGTTATTATTTCTTCAGATAGTGAAAAACTTGCTTGTTTGCCATTTTTGAGGGGAGGAGCACAAAAACCAGTGTATAATAGTGTAAGTGCTCAGCCTACCCACCTCCGTGGTTTTATGTTTGCAGCTCCACTTGTCACTCTTCCCACTCATGCAGTCTTTTAGTCCATAAACTCTGTGATGAAAGCTTTTGCAGGTCTACTATTGACTGAAGATTCCACTTTTCTTTTCCAACATTACATGCTTTTCAACTTGCTTTCAAGGATCCTCTAAATGTGTTAGAATCCCTCACTCCATGATATGCTCTCTTATGTGTATCTTCAAAATTACATTATCAGGAAGAGAGATTGAAGTTTGTGCCTGGCTGGTTACTTTTTAAATTGGGAATCCATTGCTTTAAAATCCCAAATGTCTTCTCTTTCATCTGGGCTACAGTGGCTGCCACTCATTACTCTCAATCTTTTCTTCATATTCTCACATTTTCTTTGTTTATTCTGTTTGTCCAGCTTCTAGTGTTTTCTCTGTTGTCTGTTTACTCAAATCATTTTTCTCTTTCTATGTATATGGGCTGCCCTCTTTTTTTGACTCAATTCAATAACTTACAGCATTTTGCTTTACATATTATACTATAACACATATCATTTTTCTGTACAATAAAAATATTTTCTAAAATGTATTTTTAAAACATCATAGTATTTGTTATCTAGTTTATCATTCTCATACTATTTGTGCCTAGTTTGGTTCTCATGTGTTTTTGTCATAAAATATGGCAAAACTATTCACATACTAGTATTTAAATTTATTTATTTAACTTATATAAACTGTAAGTGTCTTGGTTTATATTTCCAGCTTCTAGAAAATGTGTACCCATGACCATTTTCCTAATAACCTATCCAATTAAACTTTGAACCGATTTGGTTCTTACTAATTTTTTATCACATCGATTTGTGTGTATGTGTGTGTGCCACTATGTATGTGCCAGTGTAAATATGAGTAGCCAGGGGACAACATATCTTCAGTTCTCTTTATACTGCCATGTGTGTTCCAGGGGATGAACTCACTCATGTTGTCAGGTTTGACAGCAAGTGCCTTCTGAGTCATCTCATTGGACCTGTACCTTATTATTTTAAGATCTAAAGAAGAAAGAAGATACCAAGAGGAATAATATTTCATTAGAAGCCCTATTTGAATCTTAGGTAAAGTCGTAACAATGGTAGAGCAATATAGAGATATTTGCAGCAAAACACATGTTTCTTAATGATGTTCTCTAAGTAAAATGAACTCTGAGTCCATGCCACTTAAGGTGGTGAGAAGTCCTGCATCATCTGACAGTGTGGATTACATTCACCCCTATTGACCATACTGAAGCCTGGGATTTATTTGAGGAAGGGCTGGAGCCTTTGGTTCTACTCTATGATGGCCATCACCACATCTGCTGTAGTCACTACTGTCATAGTAATTCAGAGTTCAAACTCTGGAGCCAACGTAATTCATGTGAATGGAGTATTGATTAATCATGCTCTGCCACCTCCTGCTTATGCTGATTAATCACCCACTTTCCTCAGCTTGGAAATGAGTGGCTCATAGAATTGCCAGGATGAAATGATTGAAGCACCCAAGGTGGGAGTGATGCCCTACAGGACCTGCACCTGTTGTCTGCAGTTACAGTCATTGCCACAATTACCATCACAACTACAGCTACATTCTTGCAGCATGTTCTTGTTCTGTACTGTTTTTTCTTTTTAACTCAGCAGTGCAGTTATTCTCCTGGCAAGTTTTCACGGTACTACTGTGCTTTCTTGGTTGCTTGCCTGATTGTAACTATCTTTGAATATTAAGTAGTTATAGGGATGTCCTATTACAAAACAGAAAATAAGAGATAGTGAGTCTGAAATAAGTATAGTTTTAGCCATTTAGTTTAAAGACAAAGCAGCAAAGAATTGAGAATCTAAAAGTGGTGCGCAATGCTGCCGAGATAGTGCCGAAGGGAAGGTTAATTGGGGTACCTCCTCTTCTGGAGAATAAAGACAGCTGGCTATTAAGTATAAAGCTTGCATCTTATTATTTATGATGAAGCATGAAGCTAATATCACCGAAAGAGTTAAGAACAAAGATCATCACTGAGTTGCCTATTAGAAGGAGATACATGTTAGGAGGCACCGTGACAGTGGACGAGGCTGATCAACATAAGCCTTCCTACATTGTTCAATTTAAAAACTCATGGTCATTTACTTGATAAAAAAAATAATGCAAAAAGTCCTTAGAGTGAATGGAATGTCCAAAAATCTAGAGAGCAATTTTGTATTTACTTGATTACAGCAGTTCTTCAGAAGGTTTCCATCTACATCAGAATTGCTTCCCATGAAGCTCAGAGACAGGTATGACAGAGAAACAAGAACAGAAGCCTATTCACTGCAGATAGAGCTCTGAGGACACACTCCAACCAAAACAAATTCAAACAAAAGCAATCTTACCCCAGTGTAGCTCAGTAGGCCAATGAGTGCATTAAGGTTATTTCAAGAGACAGATGCATTACTAAAATAAACCAATCCGCATGGGTGACATTACATCTCTGCTCAACTTGCAGGCAACTCTATCAAAAAAAAAGTCTCCAAACTTGTAGCAATTATTTACTATTTACACGTGACCTTGGTAGGGTCCTTTTGAATTTTGTGACTTTATGCATTTTGGATCTTTATTTTCATAAGCCTTTGAGTTTTATACTATCCTTCTCCCTCCAGAAGGGCATGTTTTGATTTAGAGAAAACAGCTACATAACATATGTTTGCCAACTACTAATTTCAATGTGTTTTAAAAACCATAACACACACACAATTTAAAGAAGTCACTCTTACTTTACAAACATGAACAATTTCAAATTTAGAGCTCTATAATATTAGCTCATGAGATTTTTACCAAATGTAAAGCTGCAGAATTATACCCTGCACTGTTGATTCCCATGCTGCTCCGACAGAATATGCATAAATGTCGAGGAAGTCACAGTTCTGTATGCAGAAGGGCATGCTGAAAAGAAGGTGGGTGCAATGCAGGTGTCAGTAAAAACACATATTGCACAGACTTCATGGTGAAACTTATTCATATTTATTAAGATCTCTATCCAAGTAGATTTTTCTGTGCCAGTTTTCAAGGTACATTAAAATGTGCTCTTTCTAGTTTTGTTATCATATACTGAGGCTAGACTCTGAGACACATTCTCATACGTCACAAACAACAAGCTTGGTTCTCACCTACTTGGAAGGGATTTCAATGATTTTTATCACTGAGGGCACTGTAGTGATCCCTGCTCATGATTCCTAATCTCTAGCTGTTTCTCATTCTCTCTGCAAAACATGCAGATCAGCCTAAATTCACTCACTCGCCTGGCACTGTAATAAGAAATCAGACAATGGATCAAGAAAACAGGATTCTTTCAAAACTGAGTTTCTTTTTTTTTTTCAACTTTTTTTTTATTAAATTATAAAAGTTTCCATTTCAGCCCCTCCTCCCAACACCCTCCCACTCCCCCCACTCCCTCTCCTCCTCCCTCTCCATCCCCTAGAGCAGTCAGGGTTTCCTGCCCTGTGGGAAGTTCAAGTTCCTCCCCCCTCCCTCCAGGTCCAGGGAAGGTGAGAGTCCAAACAGACTGGAGTGCCAAAATCCAGTATATGCAGAGGAAGCAAGTCCCAGTGTCATTGTCAATGGCTTTTCAAAAAGGCTCCGGGCCAGCCACATTCAGAGAATCTGGTTGGATCACATCCTCGTTCAGTCCCAGTCCAACAGGCCTTGGTGAACTCTCATTATATCAGTCCCCTTGTATCAGTGGGTGCTCTCATCCCTCGCCGTCCTGATTACTTTAGTGGGCCCTTCGATAGCTCAGTTGGTAGAGCGGAGGACTGTAGTTGAACAAAGCTGAGTTTCTTATGTGAAGTGTCTCTATTTCACCTTTGGAAATTCCCCTCCCCTTTAGTTTATTCAACTCTATAAAGGTCTTATTCCTATTTCATCAAGTTTATTATTGGCACATATGTTTGTCATAAATTCTTAGAAATATGTCAATTTGTTTTTTTAAGTATGTGCTTATTCTTTTTTCATTTGTACATGTGCAGTTGTACACATATGTGCAGGTGGCTATGCATGTGTATGTATGAACATGGAGGTTAGAAGTCACACTTGGGTGTCATTCCTCAAGTGAAAATGGACACTAAAAAGCATTCCCACACTAGCTATGAATTGAGTATAATAAAGGGTTATTTATTTAGGAGAAGACTTACAGATCACAGTCCTTTGCACAAACGGGGAACAGAAACTGAGTCCAGCAACTGAAGACAGAGCGAGAGTGCACTTTGCCTCAGCATTATATAAGAGACCACACCCAAGTGGGTTGGTAAGGCTATTAGCTGAAGAAGTTCCTACAGCACCTTCCCCTCTTGTTTAAATAAGAGTGTTCCAAACCCAATACAAAACTACATACAGTAAGAACATATATCAAGTATAAATAATATCAGGTAAGAAACATAAGCTAAATGTTTCAAAAATTATCCTATCATAAGGAGTCTAAGTCTTGTATTAGAAATAGCTTGGCAAAGGCATGAGAGGAAAGTAACTACAACTATCTAGTCTTCAACCCCATTGAAGGTCTGAGAATAAATTAGGACTCTGTTGACCTGAGACACAATTGATCCTGGCAGCACCTGTCTATTCCCAAGAGAATGTTGAGCACCGAAGGCCACTTGGAGTTTGTTTTCTTATTTGCAGAACTGGCCTTTGGGCAAAGAACTGCCCGTGCCTCAACCACTGACAAAATGTGCAGTGTCTGGACAGGACAAGCTGGATACAAGAAAAAAGACTGTCAAATCTTGCCAAGACAGGGTAAGACAGTTCTGAAAGTTTTTCTGCCTCTGAAAATAGTCTGTCAGTTATTTTAGGTCTTAGCCAAAGTTGGTCCACTGGTATCTCCTAGTAGGCTGAGAATTATTATAAATAGGCACTATGAAGACAAATTTTTCTATGTTCTTTTCTTGTAAAGGTATAGTGAAGAAACTATTTTTTTAAATCCATAAGTATAAAAGGCCATCCTTTGGGTAATAGGGAAGGCAGAGGAATTCCAGATTGTAGAGGGCTCATAGATTGAATTACCATGTTGACAGCTCTTAGATCTGTCACCATTCTCCATTTTCCAGATTTCGTTTTAACAACAAATATAGGAGAATGCCAAAGGCTGGTTGATTCTTCAGTATGGTGACCACCTACTTGCTCCTGTACTAACTGTTCCAAAGCCTGCCATTTGTCTCAAGTCCTCTTGCTTTTCCCTGTTGTTTTAAAATTTTGACTCTTCTCACCAAGAATATATCCACAATAGCTGTGGCCCATCTTCCAGAACCGCTGAAACTAACTGAAGCCACATGTGAGGGGTAGCCTTATTGCCAGAAGCCCATGTCTTTATAATCTCCTAACAATTGGTAAATGCAAGCCATAAGATACTAATACTTGCATAATTTCTTTTAGATTATTCATATCTATAGGTATCCATCTACATTCTCTGGATCCTTTTGAGCATTTAGAACTTGATGTTTTTTCAGAGATGATTACTGGGTAGGAAGCTTAAACCCTGGGTATGTCATCTTTGATTCTGACAGCTAGGGGCAATGTTAAATCCTGTCCTTGTACCTTCTCTTCCTTCACATCAGCTTTCATAATTTCCTTAAACATTTCAAATCATTTTTCTACTGTCTTTTGTAAAGCCTGAATCTCTTGGCCTGTATGTATTTCTAGTGATTTCATTGACACATCTAGTCTCTGGTCCTCATTCTGCACATGTGATTCCAATGTACAAAGTTTTTCCTATAAAGATAACATCTCATCCTTGGACATTATTTAGATAGTGTGCAGATTGCCTTCCAGGAGAGATACTCTATTTTCGAACCTATCATAACTTTTTAAGGGATTTTGATTGTCCAATTTAACAGTATAAATTCTTTCAGATAATTTCTCAGTACCCTTTGACAGAGATTGAATTTTATCTGTCAAATTAATGTTCTCCCTTTCAATAGTATTATTTTTTTCAGCTAACTTTTGATTTTTGATGGTATTAATCCTGTCTCATTATAAGTCTGTAAAGACCGTCTTTTTCTAAAAGTGCCTCATTCTTGGCTCTGTTATCAGACCATTTTCTTACAGATACAATACGAAAAAAAAACTAAGTCCCAGTATCCAATAAAAGAATATAACAGACAGAAACACCATATAAACTTTGCAGAATGCCACCCATAGTATACGCAAAAGGTTATTAAATTTCTGGATGGTAATATTGTCTGCGATTATATATCTTTCAAGTTTATTGATTTATTTAATAATCAAATAGTTACCTTTGTTCTGAGATTTTGGTAAATTGTTGTAGGTGTAATAGTATTTATTGGCCTGCAAGCTGAGGTTGCAGTCATTTGGTGGTGAGACATAATCATTGGTGGCATGAACAGTCTGTGTTGTTTTGGTTCTACATGTTGTTGCCTGGTTAAATACTGACAAATATGATTTGCTCTTTGCCTAAGGGCAAATAAATCAATTCCATACACAGAGACGGGTTTTTCGTTGTTGTTGTTTTGGATCAAGAAGCCCAGAGCTTGCAAGAAGGGAATACAAACCAGAAGCCGTACAAGAGCCACATAAGTCACCATGCAGCAGGGAAAGACGCAGGAGGTGCAATGGGCAAGCGTACATGAGCCTGGGAAATTTACAAGTTGCCACACTAAGCTCTGCTGTGTTAGGGTGTTTTTGCAGAAACCTACTCAAAGGTGAAATTAGGCAAAATGGGCGGGGGTGGGAGACCTTCTGGCCCATGGACCTTTTGGGCCTTTTAGGTTGGTCTTCCTCGTAGGCATGGAGTTGAGATTTATGTTGGGAGGAAGATGAGGATAAATGCTAAAAAGAAATTCCACATTAGCTCAGAATTGAATATAATAAAGGGTTATTTATTTAGGGGTAGACTCACAGATTACAGTTCTCTGCATGAATAGGGAACAAAAACCAAATCTAGCAGCCAGAAGAGAGAACGTGCATGTGCTTTATGTCGGTATTTATAGTATAAGAGGCCATGCCCAAGTGTGGTGTTATCTTAAAGGCTCCTGACTGAAGGAGTTCCTACAGCACTCAGGTGCCGTTTACTTTAGTATCTGAGACAGACTCTTCATTGGCTAAAACTTGCCAATTAACTAGCCTGGCTGCCTTGGAAATCCTAACAATACTTCAGTCTCACCCTCCTCCCACAGTTAGGATTGCATACAGGCACCACAACACCAGATTTTTACTTGTGTTCTGGGAGTTGAACAAAAGGCTTCAGCAACTATTTTACCAATTGAACTACCCCTTAAGTTGTTCATTTATTTGTGCAAACTGCTATAATATTTATAAATGTATTCTCTGTGCCATGGTGCTTTGAAGTATGTATCCATTTGAAACAGACAAGTTTGTTAAGCTTATGTGGAAAGACATGTAAGTTGAGAGTAGAAAGATGAATGCAAAAGGCTGCCAATAGATTAAGATGGGGAGATGTTTGTCAATGAACAAATTTCAGATAGGATGAATAAACTAAGACACCTGTTATACAACATGTGGACTCACCGTTAATGATAATCACATGCAGTATGTTCTTAAAAGCTTCTGAGAGTAATTTTGTTGTTTTTGTTTGAAGCAAGATGTCACGTAGTTCATGGTTGTGTGGAACTCCTTAAAAGGAAAGTCAGAGTCTAGACTCCTGCTTCTCTTGCCTCTATCCCTCTACTGCTGGGATTACAGATATTCATTCCCATCCCCGAATATATGTGAATGTTCAGTAGATGTATTCGTAGGGCCTGGGTTCTACAGTTCTGCATGTTGATTGGTTATGGCTTTCTGTAGTGGTCTCTGTTTGTTTGCTAAGAGAAGCTTCCTTGATCAAAGGAAACATATCTGACTACTACTACTTCAAGGCTACACTTAAAAGTAAACATTTTTTTTTATAGATTATTGCTAGGAATTGTGCTGGTTTAGTAAAATTTGTGGTTGCAGGTTCTCCTCCGTGATTTCACTGGCACAGAGCAGTTAGTTAGGTTGCCAATACCAAACACCTCACCAACATGACTTCTCAAATAAGAGCTGAACAAGAAGGGCATCAATGAACTCACCAAATTGCATGGGGGGGAAGCGCATAAGACCTCAACCCCGCACAAAGAACTACAGGTAACTGAGTAAAGCTGAAAGTGGAAGAGATGGCCCACCCCAGGGAGGAATGCCAAATGATTGTCTAGTGCAAATGATCAGCCCTAAAATCATATGTACAAATAATATTATATGGGTTCAACAGGTTATATTTGGGAATATTTGTGTATATACATATATATATATATATACCCTTGTGGTGTGATTGAGCATCCTTTGGGCATATACCCAAAAGCAATATTGCTGGGTCTTGAGGTAGATTGTTTTCTAATTTTATGAGAAATCACCATACTGATTTCCAAAGCAACGGTACAAGGTTGCACTCCCACCAGCAATGGAGGAGCATTCCCATTACCCCATATCCTCTCCAGCATAAGCTGTCATAACTATGTTCATAGCAGTATTATTTGCAATAGCCAGAACCTGAAAACAATCTAGATGCATCTCCACTGAAGAATGGATAATGAAAATGTGGTACTTTTACACAATGGAGTACTACACAGCAGTAAAAAAAAAATCTTTCAATTTGCATCTAATGGATAGATTAAAAAACAAATTGAGTGAGGTAACCCAGACCTATAAAGACGAATATATTATATACTCACTCATACATGGCTTCTAGATATAAATCAAAGGATAATCAGCCTACAGTCCACAACCCCAGAGAACCTAGACAACAAAGATGACCCTAAGAGAGACATACATGGATCTAATCTTAATGGGAAGTAGAAAAGGAGAAGATCATCCAAGTAAATGGGAGTGTGTGGATTATGGGAGAGGATAGAAGGGGATGGGGAGAAAGGGAGAAGAGTGGAGAAAATTTATAGCTCAATGAAAACAATGAACAAAGCCAAACAATTTTATATATATATATATATATATATATATATATATATATATATATATATATATATATATATATACAATGACAACTGGTGAAGAAGAGAGGCTATACATGCAAAGGAGAATGGAGAGGGCTCTATGGGAGGGTTTGGATGTAGGAAAAGAAAAGACAGAAATGTTATAAATAAAATACAGTTTCAAAAATAAAAAGGGAAAATGTATGCTAAGTAACATGCTGTATCCACTTGGTCTTTTCCTCCACTACACTTTCTGCTTTCACACTGCACATCACCTAGACCTTCTGCTGACTTCTGTCCCCAGTACCTTTCCTACCTCTTGTTGTTTTTCCACACACATATAAGTATTTGGGAAAATATCAAAGAATTTTGACTAGTGTCTCTCTTGAAGTAATCATATTATTTTTGTCCTTTGAAATAGCTTGACAAAGCCCATTTTATTTATTTTTTCTTCCTGTGGTTTGAGCATGATTAGATTTTGTTTGGGATTTGAGGCTTTCAGCATTTTGAATGAAGGACAGGAGTTATGCTGCTTTGGAAACTACCTGACAAAACTATTATAAAAGACGACAAGGTTAAGAATGGTTATGATTATGATATGCATAATTCAGGTGACCTCAGAAACTTGAAGCACTGAAAATGAATACATCTGATTTTAGGTTAATTATGAATTGAGAAGGGCATTTTATACTTAAATGTTAATGCACTTAAATCCAAAAGTTTTTGGCATCTTTAATTTTAACCTTATCGTTCTGAAAAATATGAAGGAAAGTATAAAAAACAATTTTAATAACATTTTATGTGCTAATGATACTTCTACAAATAGTATTTTCATTGTAGTAGAAGGAAATTATCTATATTATTCATGATTAATGTGTATATTAGTATATATTTTTGTGATTCTTGGTTAAGAGTAATGGATCCTTACGTAATGATTTTGGTTTTCCCATTTTAGTGATAGTTATTTGCCACTATTTTTCAATAAGTCAGGATCAGAAAACCCTTTAGGGAGAATAACATTTTCTAATACATGTTAATTGAAATTGCTTTAATTATGCCCAAGCTAGATGCCTAAATAATAACAGACACTGTGGCAGGCCAAACTGAAAGACAGATGGATTTCTTACATTACTATTACTAGTAAATTGTATTAAAACATTTTCTCTAATATTTCCCATTAAAAGTCATTATTCATAAGATGTTCTTTCTTCAGTAGGTAAAATTAGTACACCAGGGCTCTGTTAGATAAGAAACCAATTTCTTGATGCCTATGATTCACAGAGAATACAAGCAAAAATTGTCACAAAGAGCCATAACATTGGTTGTTGGCTCCTGTGCTTCAGGATCACTTTAGGTCGCCAAAGGTCTTCTCAGAGAACATATATCACCCTGCCTTCTGATATCTCTTCACAGCCTGTTAAGTAGAAATATTTATCTATCTCAGTTGTGTCCCAAATTCAATTCCCTGCAGTAATTTAAAATAAATTTCTTTGGTGTTTCTATGCATATTTCCTACTCAATTCTATACATAGGGCTGAGTGAAAAGGGATAGTTGTGTCACTGAATGCCTGGCCACACTGAAAACCAAGTATATATATGTTTATTCCTCGACCAGTTGTGATACTATCTGTCCATGAGAGTTAACTCTGGGCAATGTGAGCTGGTGTGTTCCAAGGTGGACTGGTAGTTGCCCCACTCTCTTCTGTCACATCTAACAGATGTGTCACGCAAGCCTCCAAAGGAACAGAATCCCTTAACTTCCATGGTCAACAAAATTCAACAGAGACACGCGTTAAAGACACATGTTCCTTTGAAGTTAGAATAAAAGGAAGGTGTTATTCTCAAGAGCAAACACAAAGACAGTTTCTCCACAGTGCTATGACTTTTCAACCAGTGTCTGAAAGCACTCACAGCCTGCACGTGACAAATGAGAAAAGCCGTGGCAGGAGGCAAAGACTGCACTGCAAGTTTTACAATACAACAGGAGGCTCTGTCAGCGGAGGGTATAAAGAATTCTTTATACCCTGCTCCTTTGGCCTTTCTTCAAATGTTTCAATACCAAATTACAGTTTTAGTTCAGATTCATAATGTGTTGAACTTAGAATGCCACTGTCTGCAGAGTCAGTCATCCCAGGCTGTGCTTTGGCGTGGCCAGTCATGCTCTGCATCCAACTATTCGTGTTCACCCAAGCCTAGAAACTGTTTTCCTTCTACAGTTTTGTTGCTGTAATTTGTAGATAAAACGATGTAAGCATTCAAAACTGCAATGAAAATCTGGAAAAAGAGGCCATTTAAATAGATTATTTGGATATATTGTAAGTACAGGCTCATGGCGTGCATTTCCATCCCATCCGTTCTCACCAGTCTAGACAGTCTAGAAGGCTGAGCTTCTGTATAGCGTCTCTCCTGGAAATAAGCTTCATCCCTCTGTCTATTCCATTGCATGGATGTTAGGGAGAAATTGAGGCCATAGTGCTCTAATTTCCCATCAGGCAATTCTTTTTCAGGTAGTTATAAAATATCCTGGTCCTTATTTCATTACTGCAGGCTCTCAAAGAATTCCAATATTCATGTAGAAACAGCATCTGCTTCTCTTTCTGTTTGTGTTTCCTTTGTAAAGGAGGCTGCACATAGAGCTCTAGCAATCAGATATCAGTACGAAGCACATATGCGTTTAAAAGTATTTCCATGGCATTTTAGGAACCAGTCTCTAATATTTTATGGTGTCAAGAATCATATTCATATCTCCTACTTGAAAACTGATGATGCCTAAAATAAATCAGTTGTACATTTAGATAAACTTTTCTTCTGTAATTTGTTTTAGAAATGGATACATATATGAAAGGATGTTAAATTTTGAGTCATTAGACTCAAGATTCTTTTATGGAGGAATTAAGTTGTCAATTGTGTTTAAAATAGTCTATAAATCTATTCACTTGGTTAATATAAAAATCTCTAATATTGTACAATATGCTAAGCATTCCCTGTACCTTCTCTTTTTTTCTTCAACCTAGAAGGAAGTATTGACTGGAATAAGTATGTCAGCCTCAATTACTGAACCCTGGGTGATTTTCACTTCATCGACTACTTAGTATGTCAGGTAACTCTGACCTGGGACAGTTATGGGTTCCTGTCCTTATAAAATGAAAGAACAGTTTAAAAAAAAACATACTGTTTTCATTGGAGAAAAGACAAGCAGACTCTTGTCTTTGTAGGCCCTTCCTTCTTTCCCTCAGTGAGAATAAGAAGCTGCCCAGGTGACTGTTGTCCACATGAAGTTGCTGCCATTATTTGCTGGTCTTGAGCTCAGGTGAGGTGTGGGTATGCACATATTGTTCACATGTAAGAGCCCAGATCACCTTGTGATGCTCGTGACAAAATACGGAGATAAAATGACTTATCTCCATTATTGCTTCCCTGGGACAAAAAGCATAAACATGTGCCATAAATTCTTGGTGTTTACACTCACAGCCGACCTTTTTAGTAGCCCTCTGTGAGTAATGCCCTCTGAGGGAGCGCTGAATGTAAAGACAGGTGATTTATAGGGCACAAAACCCTGGATCCCGGTTAAGTATTTGGAAGCCATTTATCAACTCTATTACACTTTCCCTTTTGTCCTATCCTAAAAACAAATGAGTTAGCATCACATTTTTTTCCCTCTGGCTTCTCTACAGCAGGATTTCCAGAAACCTCCAGTTCATGACTAGACACAGGGCAAGGTCTTTCCCATAGGAACAAAGCACACACGTCAAAAGTATTTCATATGACTCGAAACACATGCTATGACAGAAATTCTGTCACTATAAAAAGGATGCCTCCTTATTGACAATTCTGGTGTTTTAACAAGAAAATGAATTGTGCTTTGGGATATATTGAGTTAAATCAGATGTAGTTTTGACTTCTACCTTCTATATCAATGCTTATTACTGTCAAACAATGTAAATTACTAGGAAGATCTGAAAAAATAAAAGGATGTAATATCCTCAATGTCGGGAGGAAAAGAAAGAATATGTGTTTAATGGCATATTAATTAATACCTAATCAAATGATTGTATGAGAGCCTATGAATGCATCAAGGGACTTCGCTTTAATCTCAGCAGTCAAGTGAATAAATAAATTAATAATAGATCGTGAGATATACTGTCAAATCTATTATTTCACCACAAAGACTCCAAATGCCAAGTAACAGTGAAAAGGCACATAAGCTTTTGGAGAGATCCTATTCAGCACACGTATACCTTTCCTTCCACATTTTGCCCCACCCCAAGGAAGCTGCTGAATCCTTGTTTTTGTTCCAGAAGTTCATTCATGAAACTAAAAATTGGAGGTATACTAAAGTCTTGTTCTTTCTATTTCACTGATTTTTTTGTGAAATGTATCTGTTATTTAAAAGTATTATTATATATAATCATTGTAAATAGTATACTGTGCTACTTAAAGACATTCCATAAAAATACATAGTGTACATTGTGTATGCTCTGCTTCACGCTCCCGATATTCCCTATTTTCACCCCCCTACTTACTATCTGTTAGTCTTCTTCGTTCCCTAGAAGTCTTGCTTCTCCTTTCATGTTATATATACATTCATGATTTTGTGTATCTGTATGTGATCTGGGGAACATGTATAAAAGAAAAAATATACTAATTATCTTCCTGAGGCAAATATAGTTGTCTAAACTCGCATTCATTTTCCTGAAAGTAACACATCCTTGTTCTTCCTTATGGCCCAAACTGTCCATTTAATTTTTTTTTTACCACATTTTCTTCAAGCATTCCTGTTTGGGGACACGTCCATGGCTTCCACAAGCGAGCCATTATGATTAGTGCTTCAGTGAGCATTGATGTGCGAGTATCACTGCTGTGTTGATGAGGAGTCCTTTATGACAACACTCTGGAGGGCTCTAGTTGTGTCCTATGTTAGATCTACTCTCAGCCTTTGAGGGACCTCTATACCAACCCTCAGTTTGACTGGGGAGATTTGAAATCTGATGGCTTAGTGAGATTGATTATTGTTTCATATGTTTGATAGTCATTTGTATTTAATATTTTGACACTGTCTATTTTATTAGCTGTTTTATTGATTTGGTCATTTGATTGCTTGCCATTTATTTTATCGAGTTCTTTATGTATTTTGGTAATTTGTCATCTATCAGATGTATAGCTGGAACAGATTTTTGCTACATTCTATCTTTATTAGCGTCTTCCTTTGTTGTGCTGAAGATTTTCAACTTCATGGCACCCCACAGGCTAACTGTTGACCTAATTTCTTGAGCGATTAGAGCCCGTTTTAGAAAACTTTTGCCTGTTAGTGTCTTAAGATGTTTTGCCTGTTTCTCCTCTAATAGTTTCAGAATTTAGGGTCTTATATTAGGATGTCTGATCCATTTGAATTAGATTTTTGTATGCATAGTAAGATGTAGGGATATAGTTTTATTTATATATGGATGTTCATTTCTCTACCACCAATTTTTTGAAGAGTTTTCATTATTCCAGTATATATTTTTTGGGCATTTGTCATTCTCTTTAGTGTTAGAATTATTGGTTTGTGCAACTACAGGTTGCTACATTCCTAAATTTTAATTTATCTTCCCATTACCTTTTTGCATATTTTCTCTTTTCCCCCCAAAAATTCTTCTTCTGCTTATTTTGATGTCAGTTCATCCATTCATCTTCCTTCAACACGTTGCTTGTGATGGGTCAGGAATCTGGACAGTAACTGTGATTATATAGCACAGCTTTTTACATATCAGGCTCTGCTGTCATACTGTAGAATCCATATTATTCTCAAATAAATTATTTGGATTTAGTTTGGAGTTAACCCTAATTCTGTAAGGGAAGATTTTGAAATGAGAAACAATTATCATGAAACCAAATATTTGTAGAACTTTACTTAGAATCTCTAATCAAGGTGTTTTATAAGGTAAACTGTAAATGTTCTACCTTACCCAGTGACTGATGTGGGATTTTCCTCTGTATGCTGTGACTATCTCTGGTTAAATAAAGGAACTGCTTTGGGTCTATAGTAGAGCTATAAGGGAAGAGAGATTTGGGGGAACTAAACAGAATGCTGGGAGAAAGGAGGCAGAGTCAGAGAGAGAAGCCATGCAACCCCACTGGAGCCAGTTGGAACTTTACTTGGTAAGCCACAGCCTTGTAGAGATACAAAAATTAATAGAAATGGGTTAAATTAACATGTAAGAGTTAGCCAATAAAAATCTAGAGCTAATGGACCAAGCAGTGATTTAAATAATACAGTTTCTGTGTGATTATTTCAGGAGTCCAAGCAGCCAGAAATCAAAAAAGCAGTCTCCTTACTACAAGTGACTCCATTATTGTTATGCATATATTGAAGGATGCTCTGTCAGGTCTCTCCCTCCTTCCATAAAGTAATTTAGGTTATTAAGTCTTTTAATAAATTAATGTGAGAAACTAACAAATGTTGAAATGTGAAGAATAACATTCTATGTGAGTTTAGGGAGATGGCCATGTGAGCAGGTCAGAAATGCCTTAATTTTGTAAAGCTATGGCAGGAATGCCAACTTTGAAATGACAAGACACAAACTTGTATTGTTTCCCACTGTTTGAATGTGTGGGTTCGTATTCTTAGCATTTCATAAACGTAAATAAAAGTATATTAAAATAAATAAAGTATGAGTACAAGATATGGTAGAAAGGAAAATGTAATTTAATCTTCAATATTTTCCCTTGTGAGGATAAGTGTTGTATTTTCTTTTCTGTAATATATATGTGAATATATGTATATATATATTCACATATATATGGTTTAAGAATTTTCTAAACTTAAATTTATCACATAAAACTTGGAGAATATAATGGAAACTGGTTGTTCTTGGAATATATCCTAGAATATTCCATACTAAGGGGTTTCCAGGCAAATGTTTTGATTTAAGCCAAATTCTAGGATTAGATAACTTTTGTAAACTGTGAGGAGACATTAATTATCATGTTATGACATTTATAAATTATTCATATATCAAATTCCCATCCTTAGAACATAGCCAATAAATAAAATCCAATCTGTAGGGTGTTCATGAGAAGTCAGAATTATGTAAAAACTTGCAGTCTTGCATACTAAAAATAGAAAACAGTGTCCTTAACCAACTTTCTGCTTACTTCTTAAGGCAGTCAGCCTTCAGCAATAAAATCCTTTCCTTCAAGAAACTAAATATGCCTGGTAAGCACCATGACTCATTCCCCCAAGGAAAATTTGTCTCCTTAGTTTTTTATAACTTAGTATTTCTTTCTTTTTCTTCCTTCCAAAGTCTTCTGCCCATTTGATTAGTTTCTAGTCTCTTCCTGGGGACAGGCCGAATTGTTTTTATGTCTCTGCATTCTTTGGTGGCCACATGAGTTCTTCATCATCATGCACCTACTTAGATTTTCCTTTTGCCATGAATCTTTAGCAGATTATCCCAGAATCTCTGGACTCTTCACTTCTGTAGCCTTTTCTCCTAATTCCCGAGTGTTGTGGTTTTATTTGCTTTAGATTTTCCCCTCACTCAGATAGTACATTAATGGAAGTGACCAGGGACTTTATAAAGTCTTTGGCACCATGTGCTATGCTGTCTTTTATATTATGTGAAATCTAATTTTCTCATTGTTTGAAAGAAGACACCTCACGAACTAAAAATACTCAACATTTCACAGAAACATGTGGAGTCTTGTTCAGATCCACTTAGACTTCAATGTTAGTTGCTCCCATTCCTCATGTCTAATTCATCTTGGGATGGCCAGGGAATCCCTGCCAACTTGGGATAAAGAGTTTAGTTCAGATTGTAAATTAATTGTTACTTAGCTTGATATAGCATTCATATGACATGTAAAATTTAAACTTTATTATCTTAAGCCTTGTTAAGATTTCTAAACCACAGAAACCTAACATATTCTTAGGAACAAAATAATGTCAAAAATCTTCCCTACACACACATGCACACACAAATTCACACAGAAATTCACACACACACACACACACACACACACACATGAACAGAAATGATCAGAAATACTTATGTAAATCATAGATATGTTTTGGTGATGATGCCATGAATATATGTAGATGTCCATACACATTAAGGTAATATTTTTATCTAAAGAAAAGTTAAAAACAAATGAATACATTTTATTTCTGACTGTGTTTTTACATGTGAGTGGGTGTACATGCACACAGATGTGCATGTAAAGGCCAGAGGTTGGTATGGACGTCTTTCTTGATCACTTCATCTCATTTTTTGAGTTAGCGTTTCTCACTTAAGTTGGGGCTTCACGATCCACTTAGTCCAATTGTTTGGAGACTTCCAGGGATTCTCTTCTCTCTCTCTCACCAGCACTGGGATTTGCAGGTATGTAATAACTGGCATATTATGTGTGTGCTAAAAATTACACTCAAGTCCACCTGTTTGCTTGGTAAGCAACTCTACTAACTAAGACATCCCCATAACTTTCTGAAGCAAAAAATTCCTTTAAGAAAGAAGGCATCAGTGTAGTGACAGACACTGGAGGAGAAATATTCTTTGTCATAGTAAGGACATTGAAGATAGTAGCCAGATTTCTCTGACAACTCTGGTCTATTAGTGGAAAAATTAGTTGTTACTGACTTGTTTTCTATTATGATGCAAGTTTTGCACTAATGGATCTGTGTCAGACACCAGTAATCCCTGGGTATTGGGTAGGCACAACCAAGTACAACGTTGATAAAGCAGATGGTGTTAAGTCCATCAGAGTGATGCGATGGGCTCTTGTGTCTGAAGTAGAAACTCATTCAAGCTTACATTTAGCGCTTGTTTTCTTACAGCATTGTGTTAAGATCTAGGAATCAACTTCCCAGTTCTGACCTGTGCTTAGATGTGTGCTCACACCAGGGTTCCATTGGTCCAGAGGACGTCATCTGAAATGGTTGAAATTTGGACTATGCTTTGTCTTGCAACCTGACTTGCTTTTGTACCTGCATGAAACGTCCTTGTCAGGCAGAAATTCGGCAGGGCCCATTGGTATGGCGAGGTGAGCTTCCTGAGGCTTTCACTCCTGTAGTTCACTACTAGGATAAATCTGAAGTCCTTGCCCTTCAATCCTGCTGCCACCAAGAGACTCTGGAAACGTTGCTCTCCATTGGCATCTTTTCTCCTTCTGTTCTACTTTCTCTTCATTCAAGAGAAGCATTCTGCCTCAATATCTAAATATTACACATGAGATTTGCTATTCTGTTAGAGCAATAACAGCAATCCAAATTTTGCAAGTCATATTTTCATTTACCTTCATAAATAAGATTTAGTGACATCCCTCTTGGGCATATTGTGAAACCTCATTGTCTTTCTTGAACGTATACATTGTATTTGGGGGTAGAAGTTAAAATGTTTAAGGTTTATTTCGTTTCATGAAGCCACATGGCAATTTCTGCAAGACATTCTGTGCAGTGGCATCTCAGTATTATAAGGATCCTGGCCAAACCTGTGAGAAATCATTTGCCCATGTGCCACGTCCATCAGCAGCCCAGACTGGTTGTTATGTAAAGGAATGATCACTTATTTCTAAAAATATATTTCTTTTCTCACCAAAGGAATCTCTTGGATTTTTAAGTTTATTCCCATGAAATTTGTCTGAAATAAAATCTTGGAGTATGGGGCTGGAGAAACGGCTTAGCAGTTAAGAGCACTCATTGCCCATTGCAGAGCTTCTGGTTTACATTCCTGGCACCCAGATGACTTAAAACCGTCTGTGTCTCCCGTTCCGGGGATCTGATATCATGTCCATAAGCACCCAAACCACATGAATACACACAGGCAAACACTCATACACGTAAAATAATCTAAAACATCTGGTAATGTGTACTTTTATTTTCATGTTAGAACTTGTAAATTTTCTTTACACACATGTTCATGCACGCACAGGAACACATAGCTCACACACATTCACACACATACTCATGTACTCAGCCCTCCTGCCCCCCCATTCACAGACATACACAGACACACTGACACATACTCACACACACACATACCACACACTCTCACACCACATACACGCACACATACACACACAATCATACACCACACACACACACACACACCACATTACACATCACAATACATATCCACACACACACAAATGAAAAGTTCATTTTTAAGTGAATTCTAAGTAAAACATTGAGATGTAAAAACCATAATGTGCCTATGTAGTTCCACATTCTTCTTACTATTTAAAAATGTACTTGCTTGGAAGCCAGCCACACTGGTGACACCAGTATTGAAAAAGCTGAAACAGGAAGATTGTGAATTCAAGGTCAGTTTAGGATATATTGCAGCATTCTATCTTAAAAGCAAAGCAAAACAAGCAAAAGCTTTGATCTTTTAGAGAAATTATTGAAATGGCTTAGTTTTTACTTGCTTTTAGATACCATATTATTCATTTCCTTCTGGTTTATATTTTCCCTGAAGAATATGCATCAGTATCTATGACTTGTATGAGGTATGAAAAATGAGAAACTTGCAGAGTATGGGAGAAATGTGCTCAAAATACATCACGCACTTGAATAAAATGGTCTTATGAAACACTGTATAATAGAACTAAAAAATGATAGATAAATTAATACAAATGCCATTATGTTTGGTCCACAGTTTAAGGAATCAAAATTAAAAAAAATGTCATCACACTGGGCATCAAAGTAGTAGAGGACACTGCCCTAAACACTCACTCAGAATTATGTGACCCAAATTAAATGCCATGAATAAGATGTAAGGAAATAAAATAGAATGAAAAGATGTTTTCCCTCATTGGTAATAAGATAAAATAAAATTCAATGAAGGTTCAATTATGAAAACTATAAGTCTACAGCCCTAAGGCATAGACTAAGGAAGTACACTAATTGGAATCTTAAAATATGCATTTAGGACTGGAGAACTGGTTCAGAGGATGAGTGTTTTTTGCTCTTCTAGAAGACCTGGTTTAGGTTTCCAGGATTTAGCTCACAAACACCTATAACTCTAGCTACAGGGAATCTTGTCTTCTGGACCAATAACACTCACACTTATGTGAGTATACTCCCACACAGACCTGCATATATATATATATATATATATATATATATATATCTTTAAAAAATAAAACACCTATTTATTGGATATTCACCTACTGTGCAAAATAAGAAAAAGTCACACACATTAAAATTTAATGACATTTGTAACTGAAAATATACATTAAATATGAGTAGGCTATCATTCGCATTTTCTATTAGGGATTCATAGATTATAAACTGACTGCAAGACTCTGTGTAGTGTTCTAACTTCACACACTTGCATAGGTGTGCCTTCCAGCATCATTCCTGACACCCAATCCTCAGTGGAATCACAGAATATGAGAATATTGTGACACGGGTTTGCTTACGTGTAAACAGGGGCCGAGTGGGTCGCTATTGAGTGACGAGTGATTGAAACGCCATTTAGGGGATGGGATAAGAGTGTGAATCATGTGTTGTGTCTTGGGAAAGGCAAAACCCATTATATGAGGTTCTAATTCTGAGGTGTGGAGTTTTGACTGCTGTAGTTCTTTTGTTAAAAATAATTACATCATTTCCCCCTTCCCTTTCCTTCTTTCAACTCTTCCCATGTCTCTCCAGTCTCTCCCATGGACCCTTCTCATTCCCTCTCATAGCCTCGCTTTCTCTGATTTTCACTGGTATACCGAACTTGAAACTTTGAGTTAGTGTCTAGCTTTGGTCAATGGTAAGGGTAATTTAAAGTGGACTAGCATAATCCTGACAGTAAATGGAATATGCCATTAATGTCTGCACTCTTTACTCTTGGGAGAAAATAACAACTAAAGGTACCGGGGAGTGGACAATAGACTTCCTTGGAAAGTTTAATGCAGTTTCATGCACATGCAAGGCAAGTTTCACTTTGTGTTAAAATAACACATTTTCTTTGTTTTGCTCTTTATAGGAAATAGTCATGCATTTTTTTTTTCTTTTGCCTAGTAGTCCATCCAGATTCTGTGATTGGTCTGAACAATTCTCCATGATTTATGTTGGCACTATCATAACATCGATTCTCTAAAAGTACCAAGACTTCTTAGAAAACTACCTATATTGGCCATTTCACTGTCACTTTGGGTAGTTACTCAAGTATTATTTCTTAGAGATATATGATCCTTTTTCAGTATTTGATCCTCATGACATGGCATTTATTTCCTCTAACTGAAATCCTAAAGGAAACCTTAACTTAAAACAGACCTTAGGAACACCCAGAAAAATCACAAAAAACTATTAACCTTTTATTTAACTTTTCCTGTTGTAGTTATATGGATAAAATATTCTTATTGTAATATTTAAGGACTGGTATAAAGTTCCTAGATTATGTCTATGTCCCTTGTGTTCATGTCTTCTGGTGTTCCTTTGCTGGCATCAAACAATAGCTGTCATTTCGGCAATTTAAAAATATTGGTTAGGAACAGTGCCCAGTAGTAAAATTCTTGTGTATTGTGTGCAAAGTCTTGAGGCTCACACAGAAAGATAAATTAAAGAGAAGAATGAATGAATGGTAGAGAGAAAGAAACTAAGAAATGATGGAATAAAGAAAGGAAAGAAGGGAGGGAGGGAGGGAGGGAGGGAAGGAGGAACGAAGGAAGGAAGAAAGAAAGGAAAGAAGGAAGGGAGGGAAATAACCAAATAGTTGAAAAACCAATCAAATATTGAAAGTAAATCCTTATCAGTCGTTAGGTCTTTAATATTTCCTATTTTAAGTTAGTCTTCCACAGGTAGTTTATTTTATTCTGACATATTCTTAAAAGTACTTGCAATAAGCTACAAGTCATAAATGGCAAACATACTGAGACCAAGTTTCTGCTGGTGGAATTAAATAGCTTTGAGACTTGTACTCTTGGATCAAGCCAGTATTTCTTTAATGGTAGTAAAGAAACTAGTAAATTCATGGTAAAGGTAACCAAGCAGAACAACAGAAAGCAATTACCTTGTTGATAGTGCTGCAAAAGAATGCTTAGCGCTTTTGTTTGGAATATCATTAATGTTTTCATGTTCTACATTCTGGATGTAAGGACTTCCTTTCTCATTTTCTTAACCAATCAATAAATCTTAACAACTTAATAGAATATATGTCTGTAAACAGAAACAATGCATTTATACCTGTTTCATTTCCTGCTGCCTTCAGAAAATAGAAACTTTTTTTTTTTGGCTTGGAAAGCTTTAATTTTGAAAGGTTTTATTTAGTTCTTTAGCTGTTAGGCAAAAGGTTGTCATTATCACTGCTTCTATAATACATGTCAAAAATGTAGTAAAAGGAACTTAATCTATGACTTTATTGAGATATCCTGGGTTTGTAAAAGTAGTTGGATATACCTAACAGCTAAAGAAAACAGAAACTCTTATTGATTACCCTAATGTTCATTACAATATAAACCTACAGAGAAAAATCTCTTTGTTGTAGGGTGATATAATTGGAAATATGGGTTATATTCCAAGACATCTATGCAATGCTATATTTGAGAGTGAAGCGCAAAGACATTACAGACCAGATTTTGTAAGGAACTGCTGTGGTTTTTATGAAATACATACTTTCAAAATCTGGTTGGAAAAGCTGCCCCAGTCCCTGATTTACACAATTCCCAACCTCCCAGGTGAGTAAGAAATTTTGCTTCCTGATAAACTCAGGAATGCCAGAATTATTCTGGCAATCTGAAGAAGAGAATTATTCAATAAAATCTATGGATGTTGCTGGTGAATTTTTGTGGTAATTGGCTTGGAATCTTTGCCAAGAAGTTTGAATGTCCAGTTTAAGATTCCTTAACAACAAAAACAAAACTAAACAAATAAGTAAAACTTTCAACAAAGCAAATTCATGAGGCTTATGTGGCCATTCATTGTTCTTCCTGAACCTCTATCAGTAATCACGTCACAAGTAATTAGATCAGTCTTCATGATAGAGAAAGTTTATACCAGCTTAACTATGTCTTATTAAAAGAAGAGATGTTGACTGAGGTTTCTGTCCTGCCTGGTTTCTGTCCTCCCACCAGGTCCCACAGTCATTTAGCCCCAAAGAAATCACACAGAGATCTATATTAATGATACATTGATTGACCCATTAGCTCAGGCTTTGTATTAGCTCTTATAAAGTATATCAGCCCATTATTCCTGTCTATTTTAGCCACATGGCTCAGTATCTTTTCTAGTGGGGAAGGTCACATCTTCCTTATTTTGTGTCTGGGCAGGACTGCAAAAAGAGCTTCCTTCTTCCCAGAGTACTCCTGTTCTTGACCCACCTCAACTTCCTGTCTGGTTGTCCTGCCTATACTTCCTGTCTGGCAACTGACCAATCATCATTTATTTAAAACATAAATGGCAGAATATAGACAATTCTCCCACACCAAACAGAGACTGCAGAGATTAAAAACAAATATCTTTTGTCTTTGTGGTTTATCAGGCCAGATACTATTTATTGTCTATAAGCTATTTTTAAGATCAATGTATAAATTTCATAGTTTTATTGCCAATATGTAATTTATACTCAATCCTGCCATCTTGCATACGTTGTCAACCTGCACCAGTTTTAAAAGAAAAAAAATAGTGTCCAATTTCAACTCTTCAAAGTAATGCAGCTAATTTTTCTTCTATCCTTAGATACAATATTATACTGAAAACTAAAACTTGATCACTTGAGTCTTTACTGGAAATCCACAATGCTGCATAGCTGGCCTGTTAACCCTTTCTACCAGGGTCTAAAGGAGCCCTGTGAGTCTGAACTGGATGATTTGATGTTGATTTTACAACAGGTCATATGTGAACAAACTTTGTGTCAAGAACAACTGTGTAGGGCAGTCATAGTTCATTGGAACTCTAACATCAACCATCCCCTGATACTGGAAATAATCAAGACTGTGGACACTTACCAAATCACCTTGGTCCTACACCATGACCCCAGTCATTATGACATCAAATTAACAAATTGATTAGACTGTCACTGTCATTTTTAACCTATCATTTAAATGTGCTTGGGTTTGAGGCATCTTCTACTTGGATGTATTTCAGAACCAAAGCTCAAGGGTTCCTCCAAGCATTAATCTTTGCTTTTGCTTTTCATTCTAAAGTGCGTGTTTCCCTAAACTCCTGGTTACTTGCACCACTAGGCAAATATGTTCTATTGCCACGTTCCAGTGGATGGCTCAGTTAGTTGTTCACCAGTGGCAACTTGCTGAACTGAGCTCCATAGACCAACCTTTAAGTCTGAAATCTGCTCCTCCTTATGCAAGACAGTCTCTCCATTCTCCTGACATTCCTCTCTGTTCTCCTAAAGCTGATGTAGGTTACTTTATGCCTTGAGGTCTTTGACTTTCCTGAGCTCATCCACCTTTCTAGAAAGATACTTACACATGCAGATAAAGAATATTAACAGAAAGAATCCATCTCAGTTTAGATTAGTGAGGGTGTCTGATACAGGAAAACATTCTCCATTTCATGTTCACTATAAATAAGCTTTTGTGTGGGTGCTGGTCGCTGAATGCAGTCCTCTTGCTTGTGTGGCAAGTAGCACTTTACCAGCCTAGCCACCTTCATCCTTCTGCATTTTCTTGTAAAACAAGAGAAATAAGAAACCTCAAAAACTAAGCGTGAAAACTGATTTTAGATAAGAGAGCAGAGATTTTTTGTTTTGTGTTTGTACAAGTAGGCTAAAAAATTGGCCCTAAGTAAATAAGAATGTTATTTAAAGTTCTATTTGCTCTTAAAATAATTTGTCATAGAATAGGTGTGATATCTGTTTCAAAGTAGCATCTTTGTTTATTTTTATTTAATTAATTTTTTAAAGGTTTTGTACTATTATATGTCATATGTTAACATGTTGCTAACATGATTATTTTCTCAATCTCCCTTTACCCATACCTTCCCCGTTAGTCCTCTTTCTTCTGTCATAGACATGTGATTTCTACTTTCAGGTCATATATTCTTTAGCAATTTTGTGTATTCATCAAAAAATCTGGAAACTGCTCAAATGATAGAATATACAATGTGTGTCTTACTGAGACTGACTTAAGTCAGGTACTAGGATTGATACCAGTACCATCTATTTTGTTTTTACAGGAACAATTTTATCCCTCAGAAATAAATGCAGAATTATAAAATGTAAAAGAGAAATATGGAATCACATTTAAAATACTAGAGGCATTCAAAACATTATATTAACATTAAGGATTATTGCTATTTACAAATCTATAAGGCAGACTAATGAGGTTTCATCCTCGGTTCATTTCTTCAGAGATTTCATATAATTTCACCAGAGACTGTTGGCAGTCTAACTAAAATCCAACCATGAAACTGCAGTGCCTTTTGGTGCAATGTCTTCCCTACTTTTTCCACATTATTAGGCAATGCAAAGCAACCATCAGTACTCATACGTGGGGTGTTATGGGTTGGGCCTTGCGATACTATGCTGACTCTTCCTTGTGCTCATATTTGTCTTGGGGAGGAGAAAAGAGACACCCCACAGTAATGAGTATTTACACCACACTCTCTCTATCCCATGTAATCTTTACTTTACTAAGCAAATGTTATTTTACTATTCTAACGTCTCAGAGATAAAGCTGACACTGTGAAGGAGTCTATCAGAATTTTAGACAGATGCATGCTTATACTTGATTTTATGAAAGTCAAGTAGATAACGTGAAGTCTCTCAGGAATTCCACACTTTGCCAACATGCACAGCTCTGCAGAATAAACACAACTTCAGATCAGGGGAATTAATTGGCTGTTTACTCAGTTTAATTGCAGAAAAAATAAAGATCATTAATGAGAGACACTCTAAGGTATGGCCAGAAACATCCGGAATGATTTCATGGTTAAGGATAGGATCTAAGGAAAGATGATAAATATTTATTCCAGCCTGTGTTGTTGCCTCACCCTGAAGTCATCTGGATTCATCTGGTACTGCATCTTCTGTGCTGGCTATACAGTAACTGTTTCTTATTCTCAGGAACAGTTCTCTTTCAGAGGAACCAAGTAGCTATTCCAGGAATAGGAAACAGTGTTGTAATGAGAACTTTGTTACATCATCTGTTCTCACATTGGCTTTCTCAAGCCTTAGTGCTGTGGTCAGTGCACACATTTGTCACTAAGACATTTGGAAAGTGCTAATAAGTTTCTTTGTGTATTTATATTTTATTCCTTTGATAGCTCACAATAACCAAGGATCAAAGATGAACTCATTAGGAACTTTTCTTGTTTTCCTAAAACATAAACATAAAAGTGAAGGGAGAAAAAGCTATAGTGTTTCAAGAGAGTTGTAATAACAATACTCAACTTGTTAACTGTTGATTTTAAATGGAGATAAAGTTAATACAACTATTTTACTATCTTTTTCTATGTTAAACATATGTCTTATTTAAGAAATATTCCTAAACGTGTAAAAATATTCAAATTAAATTAATCCTTTGAATTCTTTTAAATGAATTGCATCAAAATGAACAATGACAAATTACTTTGTAATAATTTTTCATTTATTTCAATACACGAGTCTTATAGATAGGGAGCATGGTAGATTGATCCCATAAAAAAAGCACATTTCAAATTTGATAATCATTTCATTACAACTCTGTTGCCTGGCATAGAATTCATAAAATACAAATAGCAACTATATTTTAGAAAAAAAAACTTTATTATAAGAGCAAAACTTACATGGGACTAGAAGTTACTTTCTTAGCTTTCAGTTTATGAGAGGCAATATGGCATATAGTGGATGCAGAGAGCCTCTAAGATAAAAAGCAAAAACAAATAATAGTAGGCTCCATAGTGTTTAAGAATGGTATTCCTGATCTCATTTACAATAAGGTCTGCAGCTTTTTCTCAAAACCATAATGTGGCTTGCAGCATTCCCATTCACTGCACAACTGAATAATGCATTAGCATATGATTTACATAGTGCTCAAGTAAGCATTTTAGTAATTCTAGGTAATATTGCTAATGCCTGCAAGCAGCACCTTGGGAAACAGTTGATATACATACACACATTTTGGAAGAGTCATATTCAAGTGAAGGCATTCAGACATGATTTCCTTACCTTATTCACAGGCCATGCCCACATATTGAATAGGTTGAATATTTTTAAAAATAAAAATAAAACAAACAAACAAAAAGCTCGGTGCATTATTTCTAAGTTAGAAAACAATTTTACAAATCTGGAAGTTAAATCTCTTTTATTATGTAGATTCATTATAAAGTCTCCAGAAATGTGAAAAATGGCTGTAAAGAAGGCAAAGTACCTAGTATGAATTTATTCCTTAAGAATTAATTTGAGTGACGACTATATTTAGGATTCTCATAAATGTATATACATAAAATTTCACCTTTCTCTATTTTTGCATTATATAATTATTTTATTAAAATATTTTTATTTAAGATTATCTACTGGAATTTTAAAAAGTGTTAGTATCAATAATTGTCAAGTTGTTCCACAAAATAGAAACAGAAATATATTGTCAAACTCTTTTTAATGAGGCTACAGTTACACTGATACCCAAACCACACAAAGATGCAACTGAGAAAGAGAATTAAAGACCAATTTTTCTCATAAACATTGATACAACAATACTCAATAAAACACTGGCAAACTGAATCCAAGAACACATCAAAATTCATCCACCATGATTGAGTTGGCTTCATTCCAGAGATTCAGGGATGGTTCAACATATAAAAATCTGTCAATGTAATCTACCATATAAATAAACTGAAGAAAAAAAATCCTATGATCATCTAATTAGATGTTGGGAAAGCCATTGATAAAATCCAACACCCCTTCATGATAAAGGTATTGGAGAGATCAGGGATACAAGGAACATACCTAAATGTAAAGGCAAGATACAGCAAGCCAACAGCCAACATTAAACTAAATGGAGAGAAACTGAAAGCGATTCTGCTAAAATCAGGAACAAGGAAAGGCTGTCCACTTTCTCTATATCTATATAATATAGTACTCTAAGATATAGCTAGAGCAATCAGAAAACAAAAGTAGATCAAGGGGATACAAATTGGAAAGGAAGAAGTCAAATTTCCACTGTTTGCAGAAAATATGATAGTATACATAAGTGTCCACAAAAATTCTACCAGGAAACTCCTACAGCTGACAAACACTTCAATAATGTGGCAAAATACAAGATTAACTTAAAAAAAAATCAGTAACCTTCCTATATATAAATGATAAATGGGCTGAGAAAGAAGCATCACCCTTTACAAAAACCACAAATAATTTAAAATATCTTTGGATAACTCTAACCAAACAAGTGAAAGACTGTATGACAGGTCTTTTAAGAAAGCCTTTAAGGTCTTAAAGAAAGAAATTAAAGAAGGTATCAGAAACTGGAAACATCTCCCATGATCTTGGTTAGATAGGATTAACATAGTAAAAGTAGCAATCTTACCAAAAGCAATCTACAGATTCAATGCTATCCCCATCAAAATCCCAACACACTTCTTCACAGACCTTGAAAAACCAACAGCCAACTTTATATTGAAAACAAAAAGCCCAGGATAGTCAATACAGTTCTGTACAATAAAGGAGCTCCCAGAGGCATCACCATACCTAACTTTAAGCTCTACTATAGAGTTACAGTAATAAAAACAACTTGATATTGGCATAAAAACAGACACATGCATAAATGGAGTCGAATTGAAGACCCTGATACTAATCCATACAGCTATGATCACCTGATCTTTGACAAAGAACCCAAAGTTGTACAATAGTAAAAAGAAAAAACTTCGAAAAATGATGATGACATAACTGGATGTCAACATGTAGAAGAATGCAAACAAATCCATTTCTATTGGTCTGCACAAAACTCAAGTTCAAATGAATTAGGGACCTCAATATAAATCCAGTTATACTTAATCTGATAGGAGAGCAAGTGGGAAGTCTTGCTCACACTGGCACAAGAGACAACTTCCTAAATATAGCACAGACCCTGAGAACAAGAATCAATAAACGGAACTTCCTGAAACGGAGAAGTTTCTGTAAGGAAAAAATTATGGTCAATAAGAAAAATGGCAGCCTAGAAAATGGGAAAAGATCTTTCTCGACTCCACATCTGGCAGAGGGCTGATCTCTAATATATACAAATAACTCAAGAAAGTAGACATTAAAATACCAAATAATCAAATTAAAAATGGGATACAGATCTAATTAGAGAACTCTCAACAGAAGGAACTCAAATGGCTGAAAGAAATGTAAGGAATTGTTCAACATCCTTAGCCATCAGAGAAATACAAATCAATACAATCCTGATACACAATTTTACACCTATCAGAATGGCTAAGATAAAAATCACCAATGACAGCATATGCTGGAGAGAATGTGAGGTAAATAGAACACTCCTGATGTGGGATTCCCCTCTGTATGTTGTGAATGTTTTATTACCATTGCTCAATAAAGAATCTCCTTTGGCCTATGGCAGGGCAGAATAGGGCTAGGTGGGAAAACTAAATTGAAAGTAGGGAGAAAAAGAGTCAAGAAAATGCCATGCAGCTGTTGAAGGAAAAAAGATGTTAGAATCTTACCAGTAGACCACAGACTTATGGCGATACATAGATTTAAAAAAAAATGAGTTAATTTAAAATATAAGAGCTAGTTAGAAATATGCCTGAGCCATTGGTCAAACAGTATGGTAATTAATATAATTGCTGTGTGATTGTTTAGGGCTGGGTAGTCAGAAAGTCAAGGCACAGTCTCTTCTTATACATTCCTTTATCATTGGTGATAGTGCCAACTTGTACAGTCTCTTTGGAAACCAGTATGGCAATTTCTCAGAAAACTGAGAATCAATCTTCCTCAAAACCTGGCAGTACCATTCTTGGGCAGTACCATATCCCAAAGGATACACCCTCATACTATAAGGATATGTGCTCAACTATTTTTAAAACAGCACTATTTGTAATATCCAGAACCTAGAAACAACCTAGATGCTTATCAACCAAAGAATGGATAAAGAAAATGTGGTACATTTACACCATGAAGTATTACTCAGTGGTAAAAAACAATGACATCTTAAAATTTGCAGGCAAATGGATGGAACTAGAAAACAAAAACATCCTGATTGAGGTGACCCAGGCCAAGAAAGACAAACATGGTGTGTATGCACTCACAACAAAAACAATTCAGAACCCCAGAGAAGCGAGTAAGTAGGGGAACCCTAAGAGGCACACACATGGAGGGTCCAAGGAAGGAAAATAGTAGAGATCTCCTGGGTAATCTAGGAAAAGGGCAGAAGGGAAGGGGTAAGGCATGGGTCAGGAAGACCAAGTTGGAGGAGGATGGGGTAAGGGGAGAGCAATAAAAGAGATATCTTGGTAGAAGGGGCCATTATGGGGTTAGGGAGAAACCTGGTATTAGGTAATTCTCAGGAATCCACAAGGATGACTCCTGCTAAGACTCCTAGCAATAACAGAAAGTGTGTCTGAAAGGGCCTTCCCCTTTAACCAGATTAGTGACTACCCTATTGGTCATCATAGAACCTACACCCAGTAACTGACAGAAGCAGTTGCAGTGACCCACAGTCAAGCACTGGTCTGAGCTCCTGGAGTTCAGTTAAATAGAGACAGAAGAGGTCATATGAACCAGTGGAGTCAAGACCATGATGTGGAAAACCACAGAGACAGCTGACCTGAGCTATTGGGAGCTTATTGACTATGAACTGATAGCAGGGGAACCTTTATGGGACCTAAACTAGACCCTCTAAAGGTGGGTGGCAGTTATATGGCTTGATCTGTTGGGGGTCTGGCAGTCACATCAGTAAGTCTCCCAGGAGCATGAACTGGCATTTTAGAGCCCATTCCCTCTGGTTGCATATGGTTGCTCAGCCTTGACACTGGAGGAGGGGCTTGGTCCTGCTACAAGTGGGTATGCCGGACCTTGTTGACTCCCTAAGGAAAGTCTTACCCCTCTGAGGAGTGGATGAGGAATGGAAAGGGGAGAGGTGAGGGTGGGAAGGGAAGGGAGGGATAACTGGGTTTGGTATGTAAAATGAAAAGTAATTTTTTAAAAAATAAAAAAACTATAAAAAGAAAAAAATTCCCACTTTTCTCTATTTTTGCATTATGTAAGTATTTCATTAAAATATCTTATTTAAAATTATAATGTTAAAATAGATGAAATGTATCATATACAATTATCTTAAACATGCAAATTAGATATGTTAATTAGATAAACTTAATGAGATGTGATTAACATAATATAATGCATAATTGTCTTCAACACAGAAATAATATAAAGTTATGTTTATTAAGTCAGTGTCAGTACCTTGTGGCTACAGTATTTTAATGACAATCTTATTCTCTCTGTTTTTCTGATTGTAAGTCCAGGTAAGCAAGAGAACTTGGCAGGGCAACTGAGACACTCAGCCCATGGGAAACGTGTTGCCCAGCACGAAACGAGTGACAGATGGGTTCTCCAACATGAAAAGGAAATTCTGTGTTCCTTTCCCGTCTGTAGACACATCCCAGCTACTGGAAAGACAAACTTCTCCAACTGGTTTTGAATGTCTTTGTATTTTTCCCCTCCGGAAAGAAGTGAGTTGAATCCCGTAGACATTTCTTGCAAGATCCTTCAGTCTATGTGTAGTCTCTCTGAGAAACACTGGCCGCTGTACCAATGCAATGCTTCCACTCAGTGCAAACCTGAGATTTACTGCCTTGCGGCTTTCTGAAAGACATGTTATTCTAAGTGGAGTTACACGGAAAGTGAAGAGGAAGTTAAAGGATTGGTTTCAAACACAATGGGGGTTTGAGAGATGAATCTTCCTTTGGATAGTGAGATTCGGTAATAATGATCAAATCTAGCCAACCAAGCAAAGCAGAGCTGAGAAGGCATGGTTGTGATGGCTTCTTTCTGTCTGATTCAAGTGAAAGTATATTTGGGTATAACCTTGGTACTAAAAGAATGATGGTAGAAATAGTTCTTTTCTTTCTCCCTTTCTTTCTTTCTTTCTCCCTTTCTTTCTTTCTTTCTTTCTTTCTTTCTTTCTTTCTTTCTTTCTTTCTTTCTCCCTTTCTTTCTTTCTTTCTTTCTTTCTTTCTTTCTTTCCTTTTTTCCTTCCTTCCTTCCTTCCTTCCTTCCTTTTTTGTCTTTTGTTTCATTGTAGTTGTTTTTGTTTTTTCGAGACAGGGCTTCTCTGTAGCTTTGGAGCCTGTCCAAGCCTGTCCTGGAACTAGCTCTTGTAGACCAGACTGGCCTCGAACTCATGGAAATCCACCTGCCTCTGCCTCCCAAGTGACACCACCACAAAGAGAAATAGTCCTTTTCTTAATAGCGTAGCTGTTTTCTCTCTAGAATTCTCACACTTATCCTGTCTTTCTACAATAAATAAAAGTAGAACTTGATAATCATTATGCTTGTGCATTATATTTCGGTGTGATTTTCTAAAAATACACATTAAATTAATCTTTCTGCGTATATTTTAGAATTCTTACAGGTTGAATAATTTTATGTATCACAATGACTTTAGTTAATAGGTAGGAAGATGTTTTGGAGTATGAAAAGAATGGGTCTTTAAAGATCGTATACAGCTTGTTCATATAGTTCTCATGAAGGCAAAAGGAATCTTGGTGTTCAAGATGGCTTCATTTCTGCATGATTGACAGATCAGTGTTAGTGTATGGAACTGAGAGAGTGCTTCTGGAACCATCAGGGGAGCAGTGTCACCAATACATGTGCTGCTTGGGGATTGGATTCTCTACCAGTATGTCTGCTCTGGAGAGACCCACCACTGGAGATACTCAGGCTTCCCTGTTGGCATCTCCAGAACCTTGTCTACTAAAGACTTCCAGGAGCTGGACTGAACTTTCTCCTGCCTCAGGAATCTCAGCACATCTTTCTCTATCTAATGTTTCTGTATGATTGTATCTAATGGTATATCCTGTGACCTGTGTTCTTCCAGCCTCATGCTTCTACCTATAAGTCTACTGACATGACATGTCTTCTATGTCCCATGTTGGGACTTGACTTGAAATTCTTTTCTCTTCTGAAATGTCTGTTAAGAAGTCACTGTGCTTTGGTGTCTGTAGTACGAGTAATAAAAATCCAGAGACAGATACAGGGGTTTAAACCTGAATATCAAAAAAGCAAAGCAGTCAAGTCACTAGAGAACTCTTACCTCTATGAAATCTTCAGATCAAAAGAGTCTGAGTTCCTGTGTCATCCTGCCTGATATTTCTTTCTATTGTTGGTATTAAAGGCATGCATCACTACCACCTGGCCTTTATGGCTAACTAGTGTGGCTTCTGGGATTAAAGGTGTGTGCCACCACTGCCTGGCCTGTATGGATGACTAGTGTGACTACATTGCATTCTGATCTTCAGGCAAGCTTTATTTATTAATACAAATGAAATATCACTACAGGTGTCAAGTGTAGAGACTTTGAAATCAGTCAGGCCAGACACACAGCAAACAACCCAATGTGCTAACCATGCACGTCACACAGGAATTTCATTTAATTTTCTTGTATATGCAAAGAATGTGTGCTGTATTCACTTTGTCAGGAGCATTCTGGTCATTGCTCCTGAACTGCCTATGTAGTGAGGGGAAAACTTCGATCTATAAATTAGTGTAAGTTTAGTATGTTTTTTATAATTTAAAATGCCACTATAGGTAGTAGTGTTTGGATATTTTAAAAGATATTTTGGGTTCTCTGAGAATTGCCTTCAACATCCTGGAAAAATGATTTCAAAGAGATAGGGAGTACTAGGTGTCCTGGTTACAACACCCTGTGTGTGTACTCTGTGACTTTTAGGAGGAGCGGTCCTTCCTAGTAACTCTTGTCTTGATGAGTAACCATTGCCCAAGTCTTGATCTGGGCCACCTATTGAGTCTGCCTTATGCCATTCTTCAATAGCCACCATCCCTACCTCCATCAGGGAACCTCTGAATTCTGACTTTGGTTCCATTCTGCTGAAGTGGTCAATTCTGTAATGCTACTGTACTTCACTTAGAAGTATTTCATCCTGAACTTCCTGGATACAGAAGTTCCAATTCTGTTTAATTATTTCTTAGCTCTTTTTTCTGCCAAGTTATGTGTCAGAGGTGGGTACAGCAGCGCCCTAGCATAGGATTTTGTTGCAAGAGACCTAAATATTTGAAGTGTGCCTGTCTCTGTGTAGGTATTTATACAAGTTGGTGGGTGAAGAACTCTTCTGCTTTTGGACACCCTCACTTTCTATTATATCATGCATGTTGACCAAAACCCAAATAGGAATTCTAGGCATGGGACCAATAACATTTTTTCATTTTTACTTGTTCCATATTCTATATATCCTTTTATTTTCCTTTGTCTTTTCCAAAATAATCAAAGGAGTGAAAATTCTTTCTATCTCTTCCCCCCTATATTCTAACAGAAACACAAAAGCAAGAAAGCAAGAATATTTTAGTTCCTTCACAACAGATCAGCCTATTTACAGAATTCTATTTTTGAATGTTCAGAAGTAAATTATGCCTAGTTTCAGTTTGTTTCTTTTGTAACAGGTGCTAATTTCAACCAATATATTTTGTTCATAAAAGCAAAAGAACAAAAGCACTCTGGTTATTTACAAATATCAATTCTCATTGCAACCATTACCACCACCTTAAAGGTGCACAGTCTAGGTTTATTTGGGATTTCCTTTTAAGTGTTGGAGTGGTCCACATTTATTCTTTGTACAAAGAAAGAGAGAGAAAGAGAGACTTGTTTTTTTTTGTTTTTTTTTTTTTTCGAGACAGAGTTTCTCTGTAGCTTTGGAGCCTGCCCTGGAACTAGCTCTTGTAGACCAGGCTGGCCTCGAACTCATAGAGATCTGCCTGCCTCTGCCTCCCGAGTGCTGGGATTAAAGGCATGTGCCACCATTGCCCGGCCGAGAGACTTGTTCTTAAGAAAAGCATTCAACTATCTAGTTGAAGGCTCATTAGGTATTCTGCTCCCGTGATCCAAGAACCAGGAAGTATGTGTTGTATTCCATTCTAATGAACTGTGTTGCATTAAAGTGTGCTCTAGTTTTAATCACTTCTACAAGTTCTGTTTCACAAAGAGCAGCCCAAATGACCCTCCTAAGATGTATCTGGTGGCTTGCTCCCCTCTGGGTACTCTAGTCTGAAAGGCGTGCTTCTTGCTCATTTCCCTATTTCATCTCCATATTTTGTCTTCCAGTTCCTGCATATCAGCCTCATGGTTCCCTACTGGCTCCTCAGAGTGACAGTGCTATTGTCTTCCACAGAGGGACTTGCTACTGCTATTCACCAGAGATTTGACTGGCTTTCCCCACCCTACCTTCTTCCCCAGGGTGACCAATTCCTTTCTACTGAATTGGTTCTCCTACTTTTTATGTTATGACATTTTGAAAGACATAATGTTGACTTTGTTACTAAGGAAACATGTGCATGTATTCAAAGACAGTGAATAATCATCCTACAATAGAGATGTGCTACTTTGTGGAGTAGAATCTGTGACATTGTTTTCAATTCAGGAGCACTCAATCTATGTTATTTTAAAAATCTTATTTGTGACGCACAAACTTACAGTATTATCCACAGTTTAAATGGTAGTTCACATTCCCACCACAGCATTTCAGACTTCCATGGCAGTCTGGAATGCAGCTCTTCCTGATCTCAGTTTTCTTCTGTGTTTACTTTTTCTTCATAGCAGCAACATTTCATCCAAATGTTACTTTCTATTACAGGCTTTGAGTATTTACTTGCTTAGTTTCTGTTTTCGCTTTGTTTCTACAGTTCCTCATAAAATAAATGCATGGAGGTCAGAGCTTTGCATATGTTAATGCATTCTTGGTGCTTAAATGGTATCTGATATTTAGAAGATGCGAAATAAACATCTGATTGTGAAATAATGAGTCATAGATAGCTTATGCAGTCACTAAGAGATAATATATAGAGCCCAACTGATGGGGTTAAAATGGTTTCTGCAACTTCTTGGGTGGCTTGTCTTTGGGGACATTGCATAAGTTTCCTGCATCTCTGGGCTTTAAAAACATCACTCTTAATTTACTGTGAGCGTTGAGCTCATTTGTGTAGAATGTAATAGTGTGTGTCTAGAGCACAGCAAATATCATGTGTCTGCTGATATTAATGCCATTATTTATATGCTGGATTGAGACAACTACTTATAGGTTAGGGAGCCTCTCTCGTTTTATATATATTCATATTAATAAAATGAACACTTGAATGATTAGCATCAGAGGGCCAGTGGTACTATCTCGCTCCCATGTTAATGTCATAAAGACTAGAGCCGCTATCTTTGCAGTGCTCTCATTTCAAGAGAAAATGAAGCCCAGAAACGTGGAGTGAGTCTTTAGCTCCTGAGGGGTTTTATTTATGTATTAAATGGCTGGATTATGGAGAGTTTTTCAGGGTATGAGAGGAGAATCCTTTATAAAAATAGGAAAATCATTTTCTCTCCATCCTTACCTATGGGTTGGTATAGAAGTTGTTTAAAACTATTGGTTTGGATGTTATTATGTCATTAAGATAAAGGAACTAACCAATTTATTACATATTTGATTAAAAAAATCTATCTCTGACTTCATAATGCATCTAGGTTAAATATGAATACTTAGGTCAAATATGAATATTTAAGATAAATATGAATATTTAAAAACAACAGTAGGAGCTAGGGAGATGCCTCAGTGGGTAAAGTATGTGGCATGCAAGTATGAGGACTTGAGTTCAAATCCCTATCATTCAAGTAAAGTTGGATGAGGAAATGAACATCTACAGTCTTAATACTTCCTTGGTAATATGGGAGATAGAAACAAGAAATTACCCAAAAACACTCTCTCTGTGTTCCCCAAGATACAATACCTCAGTTTCATCCCTATGTCTGCAGCAGAACACCTGTGTCTGCCTTCCTTACCTCCCCACATCCATCTCCTGTGGATCTTACTCAGAGATCTTTCCTTCTAACTCCACCCCCATTGCTTGGTCCTGCCCCCAACCTCACCAGTCAACCCATGCTCACCCAAGGGAAGCTTGAGACAGGGCAAGTGTAGGCTGATAGCGATTCCATACCTTTCCTTATTCTTCCCCAGATTCAAACCTCTCTGCCTCATCCCCAGCTGTGTGGCAGAAAACCTGCTCTGATCTCCCTTTCTGTTCTGACCTCATCCTCAAGGGATCACAAAGATCTTCTCCTTCAACTTTCTTTCCTCCAACTGTATCCCAGCCTACAACCCCAGCAAACATTTACTGGGAACACACCAGTTGAGCAGAGCCAGGAAAATAGGTAAGCCAGCTGAAGGCCTTCATCACTCCCTCCTTTCAGAGTCCAATCCTTCAGTCTCATCCCCACCTGTGGCAGCCTTCCTTGCCCCTCCTCCCACTCCCATCTGCAGATCTCCCCCTTCACACCTCCTCCTCCTCCCACTCATTGTTTTGTTCCAGTCCCCAAATCTGCCAGGAACTTCATGCTAACCCGCAGACAACTCCTGGCAAGAAGGCAGGCAGGGTGTAGATATTCCCTCTCTGCTTCTCTAGTTCCATCGTCCCCATTCTTATCCCCAGTGCTATAGTAGAGCCTTTGGGGTGACCTTTACTAGCTGTCTCTCCCTTCCCATTTCCAAGAAAACAAAATAAGCAGACCCTTTTTGAACACTCCGCTCTCATTCTCCTGCAGATCCCTCTAAATTCTCCTGCCATTCCTAACTATCAGCTCCCAGTACCGAGAAACACATTTTACGTAGAAACCACATTAGTCACAACTATAACGTGTAAAGCACAATGTCTGCTCTACACGCTACAGTATGGTCTGCAAGCCGGGAAAGGAGCCTGGAGATTTAAACACATACACACACAGAGAGACAGAGAGAGACAGAGACACGGGTTATCCTTGAAACAAGAATGCCAACTTCATTGTGTTTAGGGGCAGCTTATATAGGGCTCTGGTCATGCCCCAGCTCTCGGGATCTTTCAACTGCAGCCACCAGAACCCACTCCCCTGCCATCAGGAACTCCTGAGGATCTTGTGCTCAGAGCAGCTGCAAACACAGGAAAACAAGTTGTTTGGCTCAGAGCAGCTGCAAGCAAGTGGTTTACAGGAAATTAAGAATCTGGGGGTCCACAGCCCCCAATAGTTCCCGCTTTTCTATATAATTAGACCAAGGTTCCGGACTGGCATTGACGTAGCACAGATATGATAGCAATAAGTTGGAAAATGCCCTAGCAAACCTGCTCATTCTATGTTCCACATGAATGACATTAAATTCTGGTGCCAGCTACAAGATAGTCACAGCAGCCATCTGGCTGATGGCAATTTCAACTGCCGTGATGGAGGCCACAGTGGTGACAATAGCGGCCACTCACGGTGATTCAGAAGCCTCAGCTGGGACAGCTTGGCAGTCATCCTCATACTCCAGATCCTCTCGCCTCTGCCTCCTTTAGCAAATCCTACTGGCCTGCACCACCACAACCAGCTGAGGTGGCAGGCAGGCTCGGGGATCTCTCGTGGCTACTGTGCGGGTCCCTTGGGTCCTGCAGGAAAGCCTGCCGCTAGTGCCACAGACTCTTGGGCGTGGTGCCTTCTCTACATGCTACTGCGTGCAGACCGGCAGTCCAGCAAGGTCTGAGCGGCTCTGGCTTGCCTCAGCTCTAGCACTTGTTGCCACCGTTGCTGATGCTCCTGGCACTGCCGCAGTGTCCTCCTCAGGCCCACAACCTCTAATAACAATTTTGGGAATTTGGGCAGTGTTTCTTCCTGCTGCGGAGTGAAGTAATCTGGCGGCGGGGTTGGCGGGGGAGGCGGGGGGAGTTTCACAGCAAACTTCAAGGGGACTTGGTGCATCAAACCACATTAATCTGGAATGAATCCACGGATTCTTATCTTCCGTGGAAACAAAAGCAGAACCTCTTTCCCAAAGCAACACATCCTTCTACCCATATTTTAAAGTCAAGATATGCTTCTTAGCAGTTCCCAGGATCAAATGTCTCTCTCCAGTCAAAACACCAAAAGACAACATATCGTTCACCAATGTTAAATCAGAATCAGACAAACAATTTGAATAGATCTACATCACCTAAGTAAATAGAAGCAGTCATTAACGGTTTTCCAAACCAAAAAAAAAAAAAAAAAAAATTCCCAGGATCAGATGGTTTTAGCACAGAATTCTACCAAACCTTAAAAGAAGAGTTAACAATACTTCTCAAATTATTCCACAGAATAAAAACCTCAGGAACATTCCCCAATTTACTTTATGAGACCACAGTTACACAATTACCCAAACCACACAACGATCCAACAAAGAAAGAATACTACAGACCAATTTCCCTTATGAAAATATATATAAAAGTTCAAGAAAATACAAACTGCATCCAAACACACATAAAAAGATCATTCATGATGATCAACTAGGCTTCATCCCAGAGATGCAGAGATGGGCGAATCTATGAAAATCAGTCCTATAACCCACCATATAAACAAGCATAGACAAAATCCACATCATCATCTCAGGCGCAGAAAAGGCCTTTGACAAAAGTCCAATCCCCTTTCATTATGGAGGTCCTGGGGAGATTACGGATACCATGGACATACTTAAACATTAAAAAGCAACTTCCAGCAAGACAAATTAGCCAAAGACAGATTATATGAAGAGAAATAACATAATTCCATTAAATTCAGGAACAAGACAAGGTTGTCTACTCTCTTTATACCTATTCAATATAGTAGTTAAATCTTAGCTAACAAAATAAAACAACCGAAGAAGGTCAAGGTGATACAATTCAGAAAGGAAGAAGTCAAAGTATTTTTATTTGAAGATGATAAGATAGTATACTTAAATGACCCTAAAAATATCACTAGAGAACTCCTACAGCTATTATATGCCTTAAGCAAGGTAACTGCATATAAAATTAGCACATATAAATTAGTAACCCTCTTATATATAAATGACAAAAGGACTGAACAACAATATGTTTCACAAAAGCCTCAAAGAGTGTAAAATATCTTAGGAGTAACTCTAACCAAGTAAGTGAAAGACTTGTATAATAAAAACTTCAAGTCTTTGAAGACAGACAGAAATGGAAAAAGATATAAGAATATGGAAAGATCTTTCATGTTCATGGATCAGTAGGATTAACAAAGTAAAAATGGCCACCTACTGAAATCAATCTACAAAGCTATCACAATTACAACACAACTTTTTACAGGACTTGAAGGAAATGGAAAAACAAAAATCCCAGGATACCTAAAATAATCCTGAACAATAAAAGAACTGCTGTAGGCCTTATCATTCCTAATTTCAAGTTATGCTACAGAGCTATAGTAATAAAAATGATGGCTTTGGCATAAAAACAAGCATGCTCAATAGAATTGAATTGAAGACCCCAACATAAATCTATACACCTTTGAAACCTGATTTTTGATAAAGAAGTCAGGAATATATAATGGAAAAGAGAAAACATCTTTAACAAATGGTGCTGGTCACACTGGAAGCTGGCATGTAGAAAAATGCAAATAGATCCATATCTATCACCCTGCAAAAAACTCAAGTCCAAGTGAATTGAGACCTTGGCATAGAACTAGATACTGAACCTGATAGAAGAGAAAGTCAGGACTAGTCTTGACTACAGTGTCACAAGAGACAACTTCCTGAACAGAACACCAATAAAGTAGGCAGTAAACTCAACAATTAGTAAATAGGACCTCATGAACTTGAAAAGCAGGGAAAAGAGGCAGTGGTAGCCTACAGAAAAGAAAAATACTTTTATCAACTCCATTTCTTATAGAGGACTAATATCCAAAATATACAAAAAATTTAAGATACCAAAGCCAAAATAATCTAATTAAAAATGGGGTGCATAGCTAAACAAAGAATTTTCAATAAAGGAAACTCAAATGGCTGAGAAATACATAAAGAAACATCCTTAGCTATCAGAGAAATTCAAATGAAAACTACTTGGAGATTCCCTGTTTACCTGACAGAAAGACAAGCCCAACAACGTAAGTGACGGCTCATGCTGGTGAGATTGTTGATGGAAGTGCAAACTTGTCAAGCCACTATGAAAATCAATATGGTTGTGTAACACAAAATTTGGGATTGATCTTCCTCAAGGTCCAGCTATACAGCATTTGGACATATACATAAAAGATGCTTCATCTTGACACAAGGACACTTGATCAATTATGCTCAATGCTGCTTTATTTATAATAGCCAGGAATTGAAATCGTAGATGTCAAACTTAGTGAGCGAGATATCAAAATGCCTAACTTGAAACTATACTAGAGCAAGAGTTGACATCTCAAATGGCACTGGCACAAAAACAGACATATAGGTCACGAGATCAGAAAGAAGATTCGTTAATTAACCCATGAAGCTGTGGCCGCATGATCTCTTCACAACTATGCCAGAAACATACATAGCATAGTTTTGCTAAGAAATGGTGCTGGAAATCCACAGGCAGAATAATGAAACAAGATCACCCCTGCCTCTCTCTTCCCCTTTCTGTACAAAAACCAACTCAAAATGGATCCATGATCTTAATGTAAAAGTTAAAGCACTTTGAAATTCCTAGAGGAAAACCAAGGAAAGACATATAATACATGGACATAGTCAAAACAGTTTTTGTGGAACTTCAGTAGCTCAGGAAATTAACAAATAAGATTATATAAAATTAGAAAGCTTCTCCATAGTCAAAGAAACAACAAAGTGAAGACAAGCCACAGAATGGGAGAAAATCTTTTGCTATGTATTCATCTAACAGGGAATTAATATATAGACTGTCTCAAGAACTCAAAAATTGAAGTAAATTACAAGTAACCCAACTAATAAGTGGACAAATCAATTTTACTGCTAAAAGGAAGTTCAAATGTCCAGTAAATATATGAAAAAGTATCCAATTAAATATCATTTGTTTACTGGGAAATGCTAATAAATATAAATGTAAAAATTGAAATTATTACCACAGTCAAAATTACTATGATCAGGAAACAAAGACCAACAAATGCAGGTGACATTGGAAAGATAAAGGGACCCTTATCCTTATACACTATAGTAGGAATTTAAATTAGTTCACCCATTATGGAAATATGAATGGAGTTTTCTCACGAATCAGAAATTAGAACTCTCATATAATTCAGCTATACTATCCTTGGGTCTATACTGAAAAGATCTAAGTTTTCATACAGCAGTGACTCATGTACACACACACACACACACACATGTTTATTGCAACATCATTCACAATAACCAAGACAAAGAATTCATTTAAGTGTCTTAGCAGATGAATGGATAAAGATGTACTACTTACACACAATGGAGTTTTATTCATTTGAAACAGTGAATGAAATTATGTTTACAGAAATGGAAGTAACTGGAGATCATTATGTTAAACAAAGTAAGACATATCACGTGTTCTTTTTTTTTCTTTTTTTTAGTAAATTTTATTAAATTATAAAAGTTTCCATTTCCATCCCCCCTCCCAACACCCTCCCACTCCCCCTACTCCCCCTCCTCCTCCCTCTTCGTCCCACAGGGCAGTCAGGGTTTCCTGCCCTGTGGGAAGTTCCAGTTCCTTCCCCCTCCCTCCAGGTCCAGGAAGGTGAGTGTCCAAACAGACTGGATCCCCAAAATCCATTATATGTAGAGGAAGATCACGTGTTCTTTTTGTCATACTTACTCTCTATATTTAAGGGGGAAAGATGGATGGATACTATCTGGGAATAGGAAACTTTTCAGGGAGAGGGATATAGGGTCAAGATAGGGTAGTGCAGGATGAATGTGATCTAGATACATTAGACACTTGAGGATGTTAGAATGAAACATTATTTTATATCATCAATATACAATAATAAAAAGCGATCCTTAAGTTCTTAATCACTTTTTACATAATTTGAGGATTTCTTTGTTTTATATATATGCATGCAGGTAAGAGTTTGAGATATATCTTTCAAATATCTTGAACTGCAGGTTCACAAGCTCTGAAGACACAGTTTCACAACTTCTTTGCTGTCTATTTCTACTTCATTATCAATAGAGACAGTCAAAGAGAATACACATCATTGCAACTAAGAGAATATCTATGAATTGAAGGTATTAAAAGTTTTTCCTGGTATTAAGTGCTATCTAGACATTTCTTGGGAAAGAGTGGGCACTCTGATTGCTTAGCAGGCAATAACTCTCCTTAATAGTTATTAGTGTGACATCTGCCATGAAATTGTTTTCATTGGATACCTTTTGAACAGGAGCACAGCTACAGAAGCTAAAGAGGCTGACTTATGATGGCGTCATGCACAGCAGGGAAAGCTATTTTGTTTTTAAAGACAGTCCTACATATATACATACAAACAGACACAGATGCGTGTGCGCACGTGCTCTGTAGGGATAAACTGACTTCAGGTAAAATGCATAAGGAAATGAATGAAAAGTCTGTTGTTTTAAAGCTAATGTCAGGAGCCAAAAGGATGACTTCCTCTCTCTGGGGTGTAGATTAAATCAAGCCTAAAATGGAAATAAACAGAAGATTCCCACCTGGGACGAAAATGATTTGGAACCCAATGATGAGTCAGATTCTAAACCCCAAACTCTGTCTTCATATTCTTAATATTTTATTCTTAAATAACTAGTAGATCTTAAACCATACGGAATCATGCTTTTAAAATATTTTAGGGTGTTTTATATACAAAATAATGTGATTTGATTTTTAAGAGTGAAAATTTTAGTTCCACCAGCAGTGGATAACCAACCGTTCCTTTTATCCCCACACAGACCCCAGCATTTGCAGTCATTTGTTTCTTTGATCTTAGCAATTCGGACCAGAATTAAGATAAAATCTCAAGGTAGCTTTAATTTTCATTTCCCGGATGTCTCTTTTCTTCTTAGGTAGCTTCTGAAATTTTTTAACTATTCATTGGGATAAAATTACCACTGACTGCAGAGATGTTTTATGTTCTAATAATTTTGCTGCTGTCTTTGGAAAGCTTCAGAATCGTAGGTGGTAATAGCAAGGCACCATGTATAGGTCATCCTCTGAATAAGAAGGGAGGCTGGGGTGGGTTAAAATATAGCACCCTGAATCATTTTCCTCAAATCTTATTTCCTTAGAGATAGTTTTAATTATGAAAGAATATTAATAAGATTGTATGCTGAGGCTTTTAAGCGGTAGAATGTGAAATAACTGCTTAATGGTCCAGCTTGATTCTCATCATGGCCTATGTTACCTTTAACTCGCAGGGTTCCAGTACGAGGACTGACAACTCATCCTTTCTTAATGGCAGTTAGAGATGCATTAATGAATAGATTTTAAGTGAAAATGCATTGTTGAACATATATGTGGAATATATATGCATATATATTCATCTCTTATGTATGTCTAAGTGCATATTATAACTTCTTTTGGTAAAGACTTTATAGAATAATAGCAAAACATATTGATATGGAATTCTCCTTTGTATTAATTGCATAGCGAAGTTCCTATTAACTCACACTGACACATGACTTATTGGTTTTAAGGGATAAGAAAGTTCACTGGCTTCAGGAACTAAATCCTGAAAGACAGATGAATCACAAAATTTCAGTGTTGGGGATGATTTAGGTGGTGATGAGACACGGTGTTCTTGATACAAATGATGATACTTTGGGCACTGTAACCAGTGGGCAGTGCTCACCATATAAGCTCAGTGATGTGGCTTATTCTGTTGAAGTTGTATTTATCTTGTTCTCTGAGAGTAAGTTGTAGATGTCTTGACTTGAACCTAAAAATATGGCATCTACTTTATAGAAAAGTAAATTATCCTCTATAACCATAGATGATCAATATGCCAAAACTCAACAATAGCATTTTGTAAATAACATATCTCCCACATTTTCATTAATATTATCTACCTTTTAGATGTTTTTCTTGTTACAAACTCCGGTCTAGGATCACACATAACACATGGCTTTCATCACATTTTTAGCGATGGAACACTTGACACCTGGCAGGCATACTTTTTAAATTTTATTAATTAAAGTGCATACCCCACATTTCACTTAGTTTTTGAACGTTTGTGCTCTGACACATTCCTCATTCTCATATCCAGATGACGCAGTTTTAGCAGGCGTGATATTTGCAGTATGGAGAATTATTAACACACTGTTTCAGTTTGCTTTCTATTGCTGTGATAAACCAAAAAGCAATCCAGGAAGGAAAGAGTTTATTTCATCTGACAGCTCCCAGTCCATCACTGAGACTGTGAAAGTCCTTCGAGGAATGCTACTTACTGGCTTGCTCCCCACAGTTTGCTCAACCTGCTTCCTTGTACAATTTAGGAACAATTTCTCAGGGGTGGCATGGCCACCTGTGATTTCAACCCTCTGACCCCAATCCTTAATTAAGAATATGCCCTATATGCTGTCTTCCCAACCGAAGGCCCTTCCAAGATGACTCTGCTTGTGTCAAGCAGACAAAAAGCTGACCATCACACATTCACTGTCGTTCACTGTAAGAAGGTTCTCAGATCAAAGATGAGAGTAGTGCTTGTTTATGAGAATAAACAAAAAAAGTCAGAAGATAACCTGTGGTGGCTAACAGTGAACTTACAGAATACTGGACCCATCAGTAGCCATCCATGAATGAGAAAGGGGCTTTCTGGGGGAAGTGTCAGCCATTGATGGATGTTCAGGGAGTCATTACCTTTAGCCATGTAGCTACTGACGAACCCTCTAGACTCCAACATATAGTTCAACATCCATGCTCATTTGAACAGCTCTGGTTGGTTAAACTTAACAGGTCTCTTTCTCTTTCTCTTTCTCTTTCTCTTTCTCTTTCTCTTTCTCTTTCTCTTTCTCTTTCTCTTTCTCTTCCTCTGACACACACACACACACACACACACACACACACACACACACACTAAAAAAATCCCAAAGACATAAATGTGAGAAAGGAACTCAAAGGGAATTATTGACAGGATTGAGAGGGTGATACATACGCATGGGTAGTGGTATTGAGTATTCAGAATTCACCAAATATATCCATAAAATTGTCGGAGAGTGAATTTAATTTAAAAATTATGGGAAAAGGAACAGAGACAACACCCCCACACACATAGAAACAAAAGTCTCCCTAAATATATAAATAAATTTTCAAAGGCAATCATAGCACTTGTTTATAATCTTAACAACATAGAATGTGAAGTTACCTTCTCCTGTCAGAACAAAATAAAGGAAGACAACACACTACTAAAAAATACAAAAAATTTCTCCCGCTGTGTCTGGGTATGTCAAATGTTTCAACTGCTATGGGGAAGGAATGAGAACAATCTGAAAAACAATCATTTGCTTGTGGCTCTGCTTTTATGCATTTATATTTAGCTACAGTTCCAACAATATGAAAATGCATCAATATGAGACATTTCAGTACTTTTTTGTATTGTAAAATATTGGTTAGTAGCATTCTAATTCTAGTACATAGGAATGAAGATGGTGCATGCAAAGATAGCTACCATGGAGATATAGGAAAAAAAGGAAAAAACAAACTTTTATAAACAACTACAAAGAGATTTCTAGAGTAGATTGGGAAGCAACGAACAACAATAAAATAAAATGCAGATGGTATAAACTGAAACAATTTTTGTGTGTAAACAAGTGAGGGTAAACACACACATACACACTCCTTTATACAATTAAATTCAAGAAGAAAAATCAGAGATTAATGCAATTGTTCATTTTATTTCTCTTTCTAAAAGGCATGTTTCTGGGGCTTTCTAAAAGAGACAGTTAAGTGGGTAAGATTACTTGCTCCTCTTTTAAAGGACCCAAGTTTGGTACCCAGAACGCAGAGTGGCTCACAGTCATCCATAACTCCAGTTCCAGGGGAAATGCACACAATTCCTTATAGATTACAACCATGAATGGATGTTAACTTTCATCAATTAGTTTTCTTATTTCATTGGGCAGTTTTTTAATACCTTGTTACTCTTAAAAACAGTAGTGTCGCTTGCTATTCTTTTGATTTGCATTTATCAAACATACCCAGTTCATAAAACGTGCTAAAAGATTTCCTTTTCATACTTTGGGAGGGGGCACCGTCATTATCTCTCTTTTGGAGAAATTCTTTCCTCAAGCACTGGTGGCTTCCTCCCATGCCCTCCACTGATGACAATATAGCTTGGTACTCTAAAGTGTGGAAGTTAATATGGGATCTGTTCTCTAAACAGAGAGGTCATATGTCATCTCACTAGAGTTAGAAAATTGTTCTAGAAAGAACTTTCTCAGGTACTCAGAGTTTGTTGTCTCACCCATGGAAGGTCTACTGATCTCTTCACTCTTTTCTTATATTTTAGACTGACTTAGTAAATTTTTTTAACCTTTTCCTCTTTACCTCTCTGGATAATTATTCTGTGTTTGCACTTCCCAAGAATTAAATCACAGCACTTTACCAATTTGTATATTAATTCAAGTTTAAAATACACAAGATAACTGTATCATCAGAATCTTTGAAGAAGCACCCTGAATGATCTTTATACATGTGAACTAAAGACCTACATAATGAACAATCACACCAAATAACATTTGAGTTAGGCAAAGGCAATTATGCTTAAATTATAACTCTTCACTATTTTATAGTTGAGACAAAATGGTAGAATGAACTACTGATTTCTCATTCCCTAACCGAAGGAAACGCATCAGCTAGAATAGAGATATATTTTATATTATCAATGAAAAGGCAATTTTGATTGTTAGATATTAAGTATACTTTCAGATTATTTTTAAAATAATTTATCATCATAATGGACTATGTTATCAGTGACTATTTTGCAAAACATAAAGAAACATGTTTCACATTCTGTGTATTAAAGCCCAAATCATTATAATTACATACTATTTATGTGAAGAAAATTATTCATAAATACAAATGATTATTTTATGCATGTTCTTCTATGAACATGTGAAAGTGAGGAAGCAGAAGAGCTCACGTTTTTCATATTGAAATTTTAATAACAATTTTATGATATGGAGGTGCAGGTAAGGGTTCTACCTCAAGGAATAAAAGTCTAGACAGGGAAGGAGATTAGTACTCAAAGTGGTACATTGTACTGTGATGAATGTTTATAAAAAATGTTTCTTAGACATATCAGGTAATGGTAGTTCATTTATGTAGAAGATGACATACATTGGCCTTTGAAAGATGTTTGCATGGAGTAATGATTTTGTCAGCTCAACCTCAATTCTGTCTCTTTCTAGACAGAGATCTTCTTCCTTAGCCTGACTTCTCTTCTACCTGCTGGACAATCTGTCAATCAGTGAGTCTGTCTTCCTTCTCATAGCAGTTATTGGCAGGACGCAGCTTTAATCTCTCTCTCTCTCTCTCTCTCTCTCTCTCTCTCTCTTTCTCTCTCTCTCTCTCTCCCCTCCTCCTTCTCTCCTCCTTCCTTCCCTTCCTTCCTCTCTCCGATTTGAGATAAAAAGAAAAGAAGAGATATCTTTCTTTCATTTCCTATTTCAGTTTGCTTTTGTTATTGTGATTAAGCAATCTTACTACTTGCAATTGGGGATGGAAATGATTTCTTTCAGCTTACTGGTTATGGATCCTTCATTGAAGGAAGCTAGGAGCTAAAGACAGGAACCCAGAGGTCTGGAGCCTTGGATTAATGAATTAATGGAAGCCATGAATTAATGCTGTTTATTGACTTGCTTCCTTTGGCGTGCTAGGCTAGCTTTTTTTTTTCTACAGCCCAAGCCCACCTACTTAGAGATGGAGCTGCCTACAGCTGGCTGAGCATCCGACATCAATTAGAAACTATAAAAATGCCCACAGTCATGCCCATAGGACAATTTGATAGAGGTCATTCTTCATTTGAGAAGTTTCTGTTCCCAGGTGGTTCTAGCTTTGCATCAAGTTGGGAGATGAAGATAGCCATGACCACTGGCCAGTGAGATCATTGTTGCTATTTGGAGAAAGCCTGCTTCAGTAAATAGTGCAAGTCATTTGGAACCAAACACAAATTGCTAAGCTCAAGTCTCATAAAGTTGAGGAGAAAGACTTTCCAAGGGGTGACATCCTGCATGAAACTATGTCAGAGGACTTTTAGAATTTTGTTTTGCTGATACTAAGTTTTAGAGATGAGACTGGAAATTTTCAAAGAAAAGTTGGTCTGCCGTACTAGGCAGTGGGAATTTTTTTCTTTTTTTTGTAAAAGAATATAATCTGGATGACTCAATAGTGAGTGCATTTTCCAAATTATCTTGAGTCAAGTTGTCTCAAGAATATTTTAATAGAGACCTTGTAAAGACAATTTAATCTTGCGACTTTTGCCAAGTAGCCAAGGAAGCTGGTTAGTTTTTATATCAAATTAACATAGGGTGGAGACATTTAGGAAGGGAGAATCTTGATGGAGAAAATGCCTCCAGCAGACTGGCCTGTGGGCAAGTCTGTGGGGGCATCTTCAATTTAATGATTGTTGCGGGAGGGCCCTGCTTCCTGTGGGTGGTGCCCCCTCTGAATAGCTGGTTCCAGATGGTGTAAGAAAGCAGCCTGAGAAAGTCAAGAGGAGTCAGTCAGAAGAAAGCAGCACTCCTCCACGGTCTCTGTTTCAGTTTCTGTTTCCAGGTTTCTGCTGTGAGCTCCTGCCCTGATTTGTCTTTTACCATTTATGACTTGTATCCATGTTCTGTGGTTTTAAATGATTTATCTTTTCTTATGTTGCCCTTCTACTAGACTGCAGTGAACTCATTACTATCATTCAGTGCTTCAACCCAGAATACAGAGCAGACAGGCATTCATGGAACTTAAGGATTCATAGTTTAATCCTTATTGGAAAGTCTCATGATTATTATACCAAAAAGCCGCATACATACCTGGTGTAGGAGGTCATTCTGTATTTGTATTGCTTTCGTTGCTTGAATTAAGAAACTGCCTTGGGCTTTTGATATGGCAGAACTTAGATAGGTGGGGATGACAGAACTGGATGCTGGGAAGAAGGGCAGACAGGCAGACACCATGGTTCTCCTGCCTGAGAAAGACGCTGGTTAGAATCTTTCCCGGTAAGCCGGTGTTACATAAATTGGCTGGAGATAATGGGTCAGGCAGTAATTTAATTAATATAATTTCTGTGTGATGGAACAAAGGGGCCTCACACTCCTACAACACATACCCTTTTCATGCTCCCTTGAGCTCATTGAAAACATTGTATCAAAGTGCCAAAATGAAGTGAGCTAATAACACGTAGGAAATCATTAGGAAGAAATAGTTGAAATGGAGTATTGTGGAAGAATAAGAGTTAACTGCAGTCAGGTTACAAACAAACCTAAGCAGTGGGAGGGAGGGAGAGCTGTGGCCCAGGGGTGAGAGCGCCTCTGTCAAGCAGAATC